>NW_009727752.1:30665-63488 GCF_000703405.1 Apaloderma vittatum
GACAAACAGCGGCAGGAAACCCGGGGGCACGGGGCGAGCGGAGGTGCAGCCATTGGCAATGCTCCCAGCCCAGCAACAGCTGCTGCCTGGGGGTGCTTAAACCAGGGCTGTTTGGTATTCCTGAACTGTGGCAAAATGAGGCATAAAGGGGAATCTTTCTGAAGAAAAAATGCAGGTGTTCATAGATACTGTATCTTAGCAGCATTTCCTGGAAATTGGGCCATTAAAGCCAGCTGCTTCAGGATGTTTATAGAGCCATCAGGAACACACAAGCACCATCTGAGGCTTTGCATACTGTTCCCTATTTTAATATTCTGGTGTTATCTTTGAAGTCTTATCCGTTATTTCAGTTCTTATTAGCACCCTGTTTTTTAGATTGCAGCATTTGTGCGCCCCTAAACTGGTGTTTGCTAACAAATAAGGAAGAATTTCCTAACCTACAGCACGACTGAAGCCTTGCCACACGCAGACCTCTATCTGCGACCTTTTGTGTTTTCACTAGAGCTCAAGATCCTTAGAGGTTGATGACATCCCAGAGACTCTACAGTGTGTAGATACAGCGGTGGGAAAAGGAGCAGCCAGAAATGGAGGTAGCAGTCCCCCATCTTCCTGCTGGTCCCACACTGCACAGGCTCCACAGAAGGTTAAAGGAGCCACCCTTAATGCCACCAGCAGGGTGTTAGCGTGATGCCGCCTGCTTTTGCTGGTGGTCTGAGGGCCCTGTTCAGTTCTGCTCTGCAGAGAAGAGGTTTCATCACAAGAGGACCACGTGTGCTCCCAGCTCGCTGTCCCAGCTGCAAGTTACTCCTCACCAAGGCTTTGCTTCCACAGCCAGCTGCGAGCCTGCTCTCCCACCACTTCTGACAAAACCATCCTCAAGTTGAGACTTCACTAGTGTGGAGACCCTTGCTCCAAGTTTTACTTCCCTGCTGCTCAAGACCTTCCTTCCCAGGACTGGTTTGAGTAAACTGGCCTGAAGAAAGAGCAGAGGTACTCTGGGGTTCCTGGGCTAAGCAACTCTTACTGTGCAATTTCTTCGGGTTTTTGAAGTTGAGGCCACACTATGAACTGGTTAATATTTTACCTTTGGTTGCTCTGTCGAGGCTTACTGTCTAGGGTCAGCTTTTCTACAGTGCTCCGACAGCTCACCACTTCTGGAGCTGCTCACTCCCAACAGGGCGAAAGCCCAGGGCTTCTCACTGGCCATCCCTGGGTCTGCTCACCACTGTGCGGTGGGTGGAAGTGTCACCTCAGCCATTTCAGTACCAGAGGAAGTGAGGGTGCCCAGAGGGATCCCAGAGGTGGCAGGTAGAAGAGACACAAGATCATATGTTGACCCCGCAAGCAAAAAATAGCAGAGGGCAGAGAGAGTGGAGGAAGGACAGATTGAAACCCTTTCTCCCAGAATATGTCCCCTTTTACTAGTTTCACAATTCTTGCTTTTTTGATGCTTTCGTGTCTTGCAGCACATTTTTTTCCGCGCAGCCAGTCAAGACGGTTGAGTCCCAAAACTCGTTGACTCATTGGGAAGAGCTTTTGCGTAGTGAAGCAATTGCATTCCAGCTCCCTGGCAAGGTGGGAACTCCACGAGGCAGCTGATGCCACCAGGGTCTGCACCGCAGGCTGGATAATCCCAAGCTATCTTTGTGGAGATGTCAAACTACCTTTGGTTTCATAAGCCAGGGTGGTGAAAGAGTTAAAACATACAGCTTGTGTCTTTGGGGCTTCATGGTGAAATACAGTGAGAGCAGAAGGACCCAGCTGCATTTGTTTTATTTTTTTTTGTCACCAGAGAAACAAGAAGGAAAAATTTAGAGTGGTGTTTCCATGAAATTAAGAGAAAAAAAACTCACATAGTTTATAGAGGAAACCTCATTCCCCCCCCCAGCCTTTTACCAATGATGGTTCAAAAAGACGTACGTTTTTGAACTTAGTCACATCCCGCCCCACCCACAGTCCTTAACACTATGTACAGACAGACCCAAGAAAAAGATTCCAGTTTCCTTCTTCTGCTGATGAATTTCTATCTAAACATTTGGTTTTTTTCACTGCTGGAGCCTGGAGGTACTGTTTCCCCATGCAATGACTACTCTGGCTAAGGTTACAAATAAAATATAGACTTTCTCTGTTAGATTTCAGCTAACTGTATGAATAATATTCCCTCAAGACATACTCATTATGTTGAACCATAAATCTACTGGGGGGCACTTTTGCAATGACTAATGGGTATAAATAGAAAGGAAAGGAATCAATTAGTGCGCTATCCTGAGAAAAGAGGGGGCTGGAAGGGATCAGATAGGAAAAGAAACCCTTTTCTCTGAGTGTGGGGGTACACCAGTGTGGGCTGCTGGGCTGGGAGGAGACTGGCCCTGGTTGGAGTGGCTTCCCTCAAGAGTCTCGTGGCCTGGCAAGGACACACGAGGGCTCAGCAATTGAGCTGTTTTGTTTGAAATGCTAATCCTGTCTTTAATCCCAGTTTTGTCTCTCTGTAACCGCGCTGTTCTCCTGTCCTGGAGCCTTAAACAATGGTTCCAACATCAGCCCTTTTATGGAGCTGAATCCTTGGGATAGATTGTGTGTAATTCCCATTTCCACAGGACCAGTAAAACGAATTAGGGAGGAAATGTGAAAAAGGAAATCACATCTTGAACACAATGAGAGATTTTTCCCTGGCTTTAGGGACCTGTGATTCAGGTCCTAAGTGAAAAACTGTGACTTCAGGGTTGCAACTTGTAGTCAAAGACACTTACCAAAGAAAAAGCATCGAGTTTAGCTTCTTGAAAAGGTGTCACCTTCACAAACCACCAGAAGGTGAGTGGGAGTTGCTGAGAATTGAGCTTGGCTCTACTCACTTTGGATGCTTTAGCACATGAGTGCAATAGTGGAGTGATCAAATGTGAGCCCAGGTCAATACCGAAGGCAGCAGGTAAGTTTTGCCAGTTGATTCTCTCCCTAACTGCAGCGTAAGCTTTTAATTTTTATTATAGAGGTTAAAGGAAAACATAATCCCTCCCTTCCCGAACCACAGGATCTTTTGGATGCAGGCAACAAGGGGGCCAGCAAGGGTCTAGAAGAGGATCTGATCAATGCTCGCATGGATCTGGGGACTGACAGGTTAAAACACTGCACAGGTAAACAACAGCAAGGAGTACGACTGAACACTACTATCTTCTGGAGTTTCTGCAGTGCTAAGAAGCTGTGTCTAGCTACTTACTAACAACATTGCCCCCAGACTCTCTGTCAGACAAGTGCAGTCCTGGAGAAAGAGATTCCAGCATGATTCTTTCTGTGACCTGAATATGGGGCCAAATTTGTCACAGATTAAATTAACAGTGATTTGGGAAAAAAGAAAAAAAAAGGCGAAAATTTGCAATCATAATAATTTGCAAAATAAACCCCCAAATTTTGCATATAATTCAGGTCTTGCCAACAGTGTATGCCACAGACATACAGATGCGTCTCCAGGCTGGCGTGACAGACCTCTGAAATCTGCACCCACCTCAGCCGCCAAATCACAAAGCAAAATCCCAGCATGTCTCCAGCCTTCTTTGAACAGACTTTAGGTGCTGAGCCCTCCTGGGATTTGCTTTTCTCCACTGGGGTAGAGGCTGTAGGGATCTGTCCTGCTCTCCAGACATCCCTGTCCCGAGGAGCGTGGTGGGCAGCGACCCAGCTGCTGTTCCTTGGATTGTAGAGCTTTTCCACTGTTCAATGGCTGCTGCTTTGCACATATTTGATGTGAATCCAGGGAACCCTGTGCAGCTCTCAGCCTGGCTTCCCAGGTCACGTACAGCAGAACATTGCTTGTCTGTTTCTGGCACGATGCCAAATTTTTGCTCTAACACAAAACCTTAGAGGCCCTTGTTTTCATTTGCAGCTATAGAATGATGCTCAAGAAATGTGTAATTCTGTAATAAAATGTCCTCCTGGCCAAATACAACATTGCAACAAAATTCTCCTCTGCCATCAGGCAAATCTGCCATTATTGACAAATACAACGGGTTTTGTACTGAATGTAATAAAAACGTGAACAGGTTTTACACATGTAAGGAATGTAACATGACTAGACACATAATCAGTGTTAAGAAAAAGATTCTTATCTGAGTTGGGTTCAAAGGTCCTTCTACAAAGTAAAACAAAACAAAAACCAAAAACCACAAAATATGCTGCATTATTAACTTGTATTCCTCTGAGACGAAACAAGCAAATACCTTGAAGAGCAAGTCAGAAACACAGAGTTACATGAGGAGATCAATATTCCATCCTTCCTTGTACTCTTTTTGAGTACAATCAAAATCAGCCCAAGAGATCAGATTCACAAGGAAGTTAAAATAATTTTGCCAGGGATATGACACCATTTTACCTGGGTAACTGAACATCTTGCATTTCATCTGAACATTAATGTGAGCCCAATCTCCAACATCAGATGAAATAATTTTGATCATGTGTGCACAATAAATAACAGCTTATGTTTATACTAAGACTGCCAGTGGAACTCGAATGCTTATCTCCAGTCTAAAGAGGCTTGAGATTTTCCAGCCTCAGTGTGTGATGAGCAAAATTAACAGTGGAGTGGTGAAAATACAGGCATGCACTCACTGTCCTTTACACACAGCTCTTCACCCTCCCTCCTGTCCTTCATCCATTCAGACTCTGACAGCCTCCATCTACAAAGACAGGAATATGGAGACAGAGAATTATCTTCTTGGGCACAAAAAACAGATTTTCATTTTACACCGAGAATCCCCTGCACCACTCTCGCAGTCTGAAGGGTCCTGAAGTGGTTGATGTTACCTACTCGAATGTCTCTTCACACAGCAGCGTAACTAGTATGACTGCATAAAAAAAAATGTGCCCTGCCAAGAAGTCATGAGTTAAATTATTTGTGCCTGTCCTAAAATCATGGTAGTGATTGTGGCAGGCTCACCAGTCTGCTCATAGGAGAAGCTTCAAGGCTTAACAGCTGAACCACATTCGAGATCAGGCAAACGTGAGCATTCTGAAAAGAAGCCTGTTCATGTTTGCACACTTCGCTGCCTAGAGAAGGCAGAATTGACATCCTGTCTGCTTAGCACACCTCTGTCAGACAAGAAAAAATAAAAGGTGCACCTGTGATCAAGATGTGATCTAGCATAGCCCACCCTCAGGGAGCCGTAAGGACAAGCACAGTGAGAGAGGGTGAAGGGTGCTGGAAAAGGGAGGTGGGGAAAGGAGAGGATTGCAGGAGCTGCTGGAAACCTGGGGGGAAATCAGCCTCTCACATCCCTTCTGGGGAATCCAGATAATCGAAGGCTGTAGGAGTGCTTGATAGAGAACCCCAGACCAGGGACAATTAAGTTCTCCAGCCCTCTCATTAAGAACACATGGATCCCATTGAGAGACCGCGGCTTGGCCGGCAGTGAACAGACTTCTCCCTGGGGGAGGGCTGGGGGCTGGCAGTGTCTGGCAACAGGAGACAGCAGGCAGCAGTTGGTTTTGGCAAAACCTCTGTCATGTTTCATTGGGCTTACAACAAGCTCTCCTCTGGTCTGGGATTTTGCTCTCGAAACCTTTGGGAAGAGGCAAGGGAGCATGGGAGGTGCCAGGTCTACATGTGTTCCTCTGTAGCCTGGGTTGCAGATGCTGCAGCTGCCAGAAAAACCCCTGTGGGGTCCCTGGCAGCCAGCAGCAAGAGCAGAGACTGGCACTGGCCATTAGAGAGCACACTGGAGAGAACCAGAACCAGAAATGCCAGGGAGGATTAAAGCCTGGGTTTGCTACCTCTGAGCTGCTGTATCCATGAGCAGCACCAGCCCTAGTTTCAGTAGCATCATGATGGCTTGAGTCCTGCTTTCAGCGAAAACGTGTTTCCAGAACCAAGAGCTGTTTTTGCGTAGCGCAAAGCCCACATTTCAGGCAAACTCATATCTAAGGGCTGGCATTTGAATACACGTTCATTACAAAGTCTTGTAACATCATCACAGCCTTAACATGCATGTGCTACAAACTCTGTCTTTAGAATCATAGAATCATAGAACAGCTTCTGTTGGAAGAGACCAAGATCATTGAGTCCAATCTTTGAGGTGAGCCCCAGGGACCCCCAAAGGTGGAGCAGCACATTTTTCCCCTGGTCTGGCACACAACATAACTCTGCTGTGGCTCCTGGGCTGGTGCTTCTGGATCCTGCCCATGGTGAAGGTCCCAGATTCAGGCCACCAGGGCAGGGGTTTGGAACAGGACCCATCCCAAGTCTGGATCCTCATTTGGGAAGAGAACCATGGGGTCTCACACATCTCTGAGCTTCTCTTCTGTTTGTCTCCATGCCTGGGGTAGGACTCAAGTGCTTGAGAAAGAAATAACACACATACTTTCTGCAACCTGAAACAGGAGGTACGCTGCACCGTGACGTGATGGTTTTAAATGGCTCCCATTCTGTTCTTGAAGCCTTGTCACAACAGAGGCCAGAAAGTGAAGAGCTGTAGACAGGACCTCATCAGCAGGGCCCAGCAATAACAATACATTCGTTCTTCCCACGGTGGCTCCATGTTCATAGAAGCTGAATTCTTTGATTGTAGAGGAATCGACTCTGGCAAAGGTTAGGCACTTTTGGCTGGAAAAAAAAATGATGCTCTGTTTTCAAAAGGTTTCTCCAGAAATCACATGTTTCTACAGAGTACTCAGAACTGAGCCAAACGGTTGAAAGGAAACAATTCAGACGTGGAGAGATTATCCGTAACCTGATGAAGAGGAGTCTGCCAGGTCAGTGTTCCAGTCTTTGCACCCTTTCTGCCTTGCTGGAGGGTGGGAGGGGAGGGAAGTCCCTCTCCACCTGCAGCCACCTCTGGCTGGTCAGTCCAAGTTTCACTGAGGCACGCACTGAATTTTCACAAAAGTACATAGAGGGGGAGAAAAAAGCATAGGGTTTTCAGTGCCTTGCTGAAATCTGGCCTCAAATGAAAGATCAGTTATTTTTCCAGTTTGGTGCCCTGGGTGAGGGTATTGTATTTTTTCTCAATTACTCTCAGCCTGCTGCTCAATGTTATCCATGTGAACAGGTTACAGAGAAGCAGCGTGACAGAGAAGGTGCAAGAGCAAGGTGTGGGTGCAGCATCCTAGAGTCGATCCCCTAGAGACTTCAGCTCTAGCATGGCAATAAGCTTGCAACATGCACACTCCTTTTCCAGCTCAGATCACAACTGTTTTATCTGCCCTAAAACTCTGTATGAGCCAGGAATGCTTTTTTTTTTTTTTTTTACCCCATAGGCTTGCTGGAGCACAGTGCATCATAAATCTGCACATCTGTAACCCATGGAGGGAACCTGGATCCCACATGCTGTGTCTCTCTGTAACTGGAGCCTCTCTTCCTGGAGGCCAGCAAGGAGCATTGAGGACATACGGCTCTGGAAAGAGGATGGGCACAGCCCCAAGGGTCTCCATCACTGCCTGCTCATGCAGCTGTCTCTGGTGTCCCTGGCAGGATAAGGCAAAGCACCCAGCTTCAAGCAGGGACAACCAGGCCAAACGATTGCGGCTTTCTCCTTCACAGTGTGTCTGAGCCCTGGGCAAGGAAAATATTGACAACCGTGATGACATTTGCGCTCCTGCCACCAGACAGGCACAGCACCCGCTTCCAGACAAAGTCATCCCTAATGAATCCTTTGAGCATCCTGGGTGTCATGCTCCAGGATTAAATGCAAGGTATAAATACACACAGATGGCTTCTCCCAATGTAAACCTATAGCCTCCCCTTTTGGAGGCTTTCCATGTGAGTGGCAAAAGGAAATACAAATCCCAGCCATAAATGGAAACATTTGCAAGGAATGGGGTAAGAGCAGCTGCCAAGTTACAGTTACTGCAATATGACTAAGCAGCAAAATCAGCACAAGATCCTGTACTTTCTGTAAGATGCTGCTCTTTCACACATACAAACACCGCACAGCTTTCCTCCCCCCTCCGCTCCCCCACCATCCCCATTCTGGTCACCAGAAACACAAAGACACTGGGAGCTAGTAGGCAATGGGGTGCCCAGATCCTGAAAGCTGGTTCCAAGTGTTCTGAAGAAACAGCGGTCCCAAACCCAGCAGAATTATCATGAAATAAGAAGCCAGGAACCATTTCAGAGTTCATAAACTTTCTGAGCTGCTTCTGAGGCGAAGTAATGCACTAAAGAGGGGAGAAGATCCCTCTTTAATTTCACTCTGCTTCATGTAATGCCTTGGGACGGCAGAATTCTTTCCTCTGAAACCCTGATTAGCCCAGGATCCTGCAGGCAGGCAGAGCAGATGACTTTCTGTTGCCTCTGGAGAAATGAGGACCAACAGAATCAAGGCTGAATGGCTGAAGCTGGCAGGCACCTCTGCAGATCAACCAGTCCAGCCCCCTGGCTCAATCAGGGTCAGCCAGAGAGGGTTCCCAGAACAATGTCCAGCTGGGTTTTGAGTATCTCCACAGATGGAGATCACACATCATCTCTGGGCAACCAGTTCCAGTGTCTGACCATCCCCAGTGTAAAAAAATGTGTTCTCTTGTGTTCAGGTGGAATTCCGCATGTTTCGGTTTGCGTCCCTTGTCTCTTGTCCTGTCAGTGGGCACTACTTCATTACTTCCCATCAAGTATTGATACACATGGATAAGATCTCCTGAGACTTGTCCAGCCTGACCAGTTCCAACTTTCACAGCCACTCCCTATATGAGAGATGTTCCAATCCCTTCCTCATCTTGATGGACCTTCAATATACCTTATTCAGTAAGTCCATCTCTCTCATCCTGGGGAGCCCAACACTGGACACAGTACTCCTCCATGATCCCATGCAGATACAACAAGGTCATACCCATCTTTGCTTGCAGCCTAGAAACTGCTGTGCTATAGTTTCTCACACCAAATTGCCTTCTCTTGCAGATTCCCTCCCCTACCCCAAAGAGGATACAGAAAATCTTCCCGGAGAGCACATTTTCTGCCTTCCCATGCTTCAGTGGTACCTGTCTAGCAGCCAGACTGAGTCTACCAGAACGCCCGTGCTGCAGCCTATCATCAACTGAATGAGGCAGTTCCTGGGATGTGGCAATACCTATATTCTGCATAAGGAACGCCATGGTTGACTCACCATTCAGTGGTACAGCATCTACCAGCAGAGCACTTCTTGGCCATGTCTTGCTTCCCAGGCCCTGCATTAACCATATAACAATGTGAACGCAAGGGACTCCAGATTTGCAGGAAATCTCAAATTCCCTTGTGGCTATGAAGAGTGGAACCACTCACTTTGGGTTTGAATTCCCAACACCCACCTGCTTGCAAATGAGCCAGCAAGAGCGCTGTCTTGCATAGCAAAGGGAACAGCGTGGGCTAGATGAGACATCAGCTGAAACTGGAAACTGCAGGGAGCCTGAGACCTTTGGCCAGATCACACAAGCTCAAAGCACAATCAGCCTCAAGAGTAATATTGCCATTTTTGCATGCAGCCCTCCTCCTGAACCATGGGGAGCACATGCTCTTCCAGCAGCCAGCACGGGTCTTCCCATGGGATGGGACCTGGGAGGCCCAGGGATGTTGCAGAGGGAAATTTATGCAAAGCTAGTCTGCTCCTGCCTTGAAAGATGTCCTGGTCTGAGATAAAGAGAACTGATTCTGTTCGGTAATTTTTACTTTTCAGCTCAGTCTCTTCTAAGAGGTTGCACTTTCTGAAGTTAGCAGCGTGTTTTTGCCAGCAATGTCTGCTACTAGAAGGGATAACACCTGATGTTCACAGTTACTACCAGGGACTGGTTTGCAGAAAGGCTCTTGCTTATACTGACTCCTGTAGTGACCAAGGTCACTGCTGGATCTTGTCTGTCACACTGGGGGTGCTGGGAAGAAGTAAAAGGGTCACAAGGAAGTAAAAGTGGCACCTCCAGGAAGGAACAGATGGGACAGGTGACCAAGAGGAGTGTTCCATTCCATGAATGCTATATCCAGTATAAAGCTGAGGGATCATGGGAGTTAAAGCCTCTTCTTCAATGGCCAGCATCTGAGGAAGACTACATCTGATCTTCTGCCTTTGATCCTGACCCTGATTTCACAAAAATCCAGCTCCCTCCTCTCTGCTGCTGAGCCTGGGACTTCCCTGGAGCTGCCTGCTCTGCAGCACCACTGGCAATGGCTACTGAAGGGAGTCGGGTTCGATAACGGATTTGTATATGTTTATATATAGTTCGTTATTTTTGTTATTTCCTTCTCAGTACTATTATTGTCTTATTAAAGCTGTTTTAGTTTTCTCTTCCAATCCGTAAGTCTCTCTGCCTTATTCCGTTTTCCTTCCTGTTTTGGGGAGGGAGAGGGGCTAGAAAGAATCTGTCGGCATTCAGTTGCCAGCCCAGCCCTAAGCCCCGACACCAGAGGTAGTGAATAACAACACTTTTGTCAGGACCCCGCAGTGCCCTGGGTGTGACGTTCGGGTTGCATCCCAGGCTGTTGTTGAGACGGCTGGTTTCAAAAGCACAGCAATCTGCCACACGTTCTCATTTACCCTGCGTGCCAGACCCCCTTTGACACACTTTTCAAAGGAGCTGTGGAGATCCAGATGGGACTCATCCAGCTGCCCTCAGCTGCATCTTGTTAACTGTGAGCCCAGCGCTTCCATGCTAGGCTCTCGGCGCCAGAAAAAACTGCAATCTGCTGCTCGTGGCCTGAGCTTTATCCAGGACAGGCTTGCCCTAGAAAAGCAACACACTGATTTTACAAGCTGCCTTTGTAAAATCTCAAGTACTTCAGGTCCTGTGGAAAATACTGTATGTAACTGTGTTTAGCTCATATGTTAACCAATACATAATTTTGTATATAGAGATAATTTTGTCACCAGAGGTACAATCAGAAATCCAGAGCTCTCAGAAACAATTTGGACTAAATTTCCCATTTATGTAGAAAGAAGCATGACTCAGACAAAGGAGCACTTTGTAGCTTCTGAGGGTTTGGATTTTTTTAGAGCAAGAGAGGGATTTACAGGGGCTTCAGAATTTATAGACAAACGATTTGAGCTAATACCCATGTTTATGAAGGTCCCAACTGCTTTCTAGAACTGAGCCGTGAAACACCAGTCAGGGTCTGGCAAATAGATCTATTTCCTGTGCTTTTGGAGCAGTGAAAAAATGTGGGATCTAGGTGACAACAGTGCATATTTATTCCTGCCCTGTTTGCTTTCTCTTTAGCCATGAAAAATTCTAGTTGAAGAATGGGTTGTTTGGGCAGAAGAAAAAAAAATAAGACAGAGTAAAGGAAAAAAAAAAGACAGAATAAAGCTTTAGGGGCAACCTCAGGATCATGTTTAGGATGCTAGAGTTAAGCTATGCAGAAAGAATTTCTTTCAAAGTGGAGTGCTCCAAACTCACAGCCTCTGTCTCAGGCCAGGACTGGGGCAGCAGCAGCAAAGGCAAAAGAGGCTGCAGGCTCCTTGCTTGCCTGCCATATCTATTGCAAGACATATCTTGAAACTGCTGGCTGACCTCCGTGGGCAAGGAGCTCGTGCTGCCAGGGCTACCCAACGTCTGCTGGTTATGCCTTGAATGCGGTATGAGGTCACACAATGTGGGGCTGGGCATCTGATATCTGATTTTGTTCAGTCTGACTTCAAGAGATGCATTTGTGACATTGCAGAAATCCCTTTCTTGCTTACACCAACATCTGAGGTTTAATACACCAGTAGGAGTTAATCCTCCAGTCCTAACACAGGAAAAGCTTGTTTCTGGAAAGCTGGAAGAACATCAAAAAGCCATTACCCCTCATGCAGAGCATAAGAAGGGATTAACAACAAAACTACCTACTTTTAGTAATTTTTAGCCCAGAAGCCAACAGGGAGCATCCTCAGCGAAAGTAACAAATGAAGCAGTAACAGGGATGATCCTGAGATCATCCCAAGAAAGGACAGGATCTTCCGGGGAGGGATCTTGAAAGACAAGGTTTGGTAAGACGGGGAGCTTTGCCTTTGCACCAGAGATGCTGGATGAGGCTCAGGTAGGTAGCTGCTGGTAGCTGCCCATCCCAGACAGTTTATGAAACACATAAATGTGCTTTGGTATTTCATCTCACATCTCCTGGAGAGGTCAGAATACAAACTGGTGTGCTTAGGAAGGACAAGTCTCAGTAAGTGCCTGAAGTTACTGTAAGGCTTTGCAGCCTCTCACATGCTGATGTGAAAACTGTTGTAGACCTGTGTGTTTTGCTCCGTTTCATGTACAGCTGGTCTTCTTTACAGAGGCTTTTGGGGCCATTGGCAGTGATTCTCCATGCCGTAGCAGCCTGAGGTCCTTCTCCCATCGAACACAGCCCCAGCAGGAGACCCTGTCCCGATAGGCAGGAGAGGGAGCACTGAGAGACGTGGATCATTGCAAAGCTGGCCGTTTTAAAACTAAGTGATTCAGGAAGCACAAAGCCCACCGATGGATTTTTTGGCCCTTGGCTTCAAGGCTCTGCCGCCTCTGGATGGTGCTGCAGCAGCCAGACTCTCCTGCACGTTGGGGCGCACATCTGAGGGAAGTGGGTACGACAAGGTCTGGCAGGCTGCTTGCAAAGTTCGGTTCTGCAAAGGATGCTATTTATTTCCTTTTGTCAAGCATCTCCTGGCCTCTCCTCTGTGACTGGGAGCTCTCTGAGCTCCTGTATTTTCCATGATAACAGGTCAGATTTCAAATTTCATCTTCAAAATTTATTTTCTTCTGGCTGGAATATGCCTGTTACTGAAGATGGCTAACTCTGAGCATATTCTACTGATCCACATGTAAACCAGAAATTGTCTTCCACGAACTTTGTTTCAGCTCTGCCTGCATACAGACAGTTTGTGCCTTAATCCCTTCCTCGTCGCTAGGGCAGCTATGAAAATCAAATGTTTCGAGGTTCTCTTGCCAGAAGCCTAGTCTAGGTTGTTATCTTGCTCCACAGGGTATCAGAAAGGCTTTGTTCTGTCCCTACAATATCTTTATGATGGGTAGACATCTCAAAATTAAATAATCATTGTGTAACTAATGTGTGGGCCAATGGAAAAAGAAAGGTCAGCCATGAAAACAACCTCACACAGACCCAGGACCGAGCAATAAGGGGACACCCCCACTGCCATCAGACCCCTTACCAGTTTGAAGAAGTTTTTCCAGATTGCTGCTGTGATGAACATGTCTACTATGAGGACCTTCTCCATAAGTGCCGTGGCTGGGAACAGGTCTTTTTGCTGTAGCCTTACCTTCAAGTGCTCCTGCAGGCTTCTGGCAGCGTGAACAAAAAAACGGGTATTCAGGTCATGAGAGAAAACAGAAAATAAAAATAAGAGACTTCAGCTGATAAATGACGCTATAAGGGAAGGAGGAACATGATCTCTGTATCCACAGTGGAAATGTCAAGAAGTAACAGGCTTAAGGGCAGCAATAGGTACTTAGGCTGGATACTAGGATGTGTTCTCTAGATGTAGCACCAGTTCCATGATTTGCAGCACTGTGAATAGCAGCAGTGATTTGCTCTAAAAGAGACCGTCCAGAGACATGGTAGAACCTCTGTGCTCAGAGCTCTTCAAGCCCAGGCAAATATCCAACTGATCAGATAACAGATACACAAACTGTGGGGTTAAACATATCTTTAAGGCGGAAAATGAGCTTAACAACCTCTTCATGCCTTGTTTCTTGGTGTTTCAATGACTAAATAAACCTAAGTCTGATGAGACAGCATCTTTTATTTGGCCAACAGATTGGTTTTGGACAGAGGCTTAAGTCCGTGGCTATACCAGGACTGCTACAGTGTATGCTTTGTGCAGTCAAATCAGATAATGTTGCAAAAATAGATGGCCCCCAAAGTTTCTTCCATGATTTTTCACTACTAGAAAACTCATTTCAAGAAACAGTTTGTCTCCCAAGACCTTTGGAGTCACCCAGAACAAGGTGACAGAACCAAAAGTGAAGAAAAAAAGAACAAAAATATTTCTCCAGAAGCATGATGTAAGGGGTAGGATGCATCTGCATTGCCTCCAGCTTCTGCTTTTTCATTCCATTTTTCTTTTTAATATTTTATCATCAAGAAAATATATTACCCCAGATGCATTTTTGTTTGGTTCAGTGGCTTGGACATTAAACTCTAACATTTTCATAAGGATGACAAAGCTGAGAAGTGTTTCCTGCAGGTGTCTGCAGCAATGGATGGGACCAAGAGCCCTGCTCTGCTGAGACTAAGCGCAGGTGGAAAGGCTGCAGCGATATTTCAGGAGGGCAATTGACTCCACAAGTTCCCAGTTTTCACTGGGAAGATCGTGTCAGTGTCTCAGGGTGCTCCTGTTAGCACATCTGTAGTTTCCATGTCTGACAGGGCTGACCACTTCTGTAAGAAATTATTTAAAAGAAACAAGAAAAACAAAGAAAAAGACATTAAATGGCATGGGTTGCTCAATTCAGAATATATCAATAGTCCTCTCAGCTTCTTGGCGAGGCCACTGCTGGGCTACTTGACTGCAGCGCCTCTCCTGCTACAGGCAACCGAAGAAGAGACTGCCAAGTGCAGGTCTAAAAATTCATCTTAGCCTAGCCCCAACACAACTTATTTAGTCCATGTATTATTTAGGTATCTATAATCTAAATTACTTAATTATTCATTGGAACTAGCAAAACCTAAACCTGTTATACACATCTCCCAGAGCTGCACCATGCTTTCACCATGCTCCCCCACCATATGCAACATTACGGAAGGCCATCAGCTTCCCAGATCCTTTACCTGGAGAAGTATGATGATGACGCCACGTGTTGGGGAGAGAGTAGGCTTCTTCTATGGTCTTGAGTTTGCTCAGAATTACTTCTGTGTGCTAACCTTGTATTTCTTAATGGATCACAGTCTCTCCTCTGCCCACAAGCTTACGTACATCATGATTCTTTGTCCTTATACAAGGGAGATCCATCCAATTGGACAAAACAATGCAAAGCTTAAACTAAAACACATTTGGGAATAATAGAGCTAAAACAAGTCCCAAATTCCAGAGTAGTGAGAGACATTTGAACATTCAGTTATTCTGCTGCTACAGCTAGCAGAGGTTAGGCAATGGACCTCTGCTCCTTGGAAAAATCGTAGGCACTTGAAAAAATCTTAAATAATTTCAAAAAAGTAATTCAAAATCATCCCAGGGCAGCTATTTGCAGTTATACAGCTTGAGGTAGGATATTCATCTCTCACTTGCCAGTTTACCTCCCTTTTTGCTCTATCCTTTGGGATTGCAGTCCCACAGTGCTGTTCCAGCCTGTCACATTGTTGGTTTTTTGCATTTCTTCTAGAGTACGTGTTCTAGGAGTCCTACCACACTGATCAGGCAGTCTCAGCAACCCCCTCCATCCCCAGCCATCACCTTCCCATGAAGGGCTGTGAATCAGCATTGCCTCAAATGAAGAGAATTTAGAGGAAAACAGAGAAATGTGGCCCAAATTCTGTCGTTGTTACATAAACCCACTTGCTAAACATCTGGAGAACATCTGAAGTTTAACAAAGCAGCCCCGCAGGCAGAGGCATTTTTGACCTTCCCTGTAATGAAAGCATAAAAATTGAGACAGAAAAAAAAAGGGAAGTAAATATAACCAGAAATGGAAGACAAAATGAGTTCAGCATATCACGACCTACTCTGGTCCAAATACCTAACAGGGGCTCCCATGATTCTACCTGGACAGTGCACAAGAGTGAGGACAGACAAGGCAACAGGCCCAAACACATGATATTGAGCACTGCTGAAAAATCCCTGCTGGTGCCTTTCTTTTGGGAAAGACATCTCTTCGCCAGGCCCCATTTAAAACTGTGTTTCTTCTGGACAAACTGGACTTTAATGGAAATGTTTAGTTTTTTCTCCTGGGTAAAACTGACAAACACTCCAGAACTGAGCCTTGTGAAGTGACAATTTTTGCTGGATTGGAATTGTTTTCTTCTTTCAGTCAAAAGCAAAAACAAGCGCATGGTTGTGGCAGAGGAAGGGAAAATGCGCAGAAGCAGGAAAAATCCCTCCTGCCACCTGCTTTTTTAGCAAAGAAGCTGCAAACCAGACCAAAGTCAGAGAGAGATTTCTCCATCCCTGAGCTCTCCAGATTTCCCCTTTCCTTCGTGGATGATTCATGCCAAAGACTGCAGTGAGTCTTCGAGAAATAATTCTTTAGCCGTAACAATAACTGCCTTTATTAGGGCAGACGCAGAGGCATTTTTTTCCCAACTTTCTGTGGAGGTGAAGAGTGGGACATCTGACACAAACTGCCGTCACCAGCAGAGCCTTCCCAGAGGTGCTCCTCAGACCTTCCAGCTGTGAGTGACGTGTCCCCGGCACTGCGGGGCAGCCAGAAAGCCCAACAAGCATCTCAGCCAAGACCTTTGGCCAGGAGAGAGCATGACTAAGAGGACCTGAGACAAGGGGGAAGCAAGGCAGTGCCTCTCTGTCACAGAAAGAGGACATGAATGTGACCCACTGTCCACAAGTAGACAGAACAAGTGACTGTGCAGGCATCCACTGGGAAAGGTACTGGGATGTACAGGTATAGCCTGGGAGTTTCCCCAAAGACACGCACTCTTAGAGCTGTTTTAGGAAGTAAACCAAACATTTGGGGAGAAATGAGCCTGGCAAAGCTGGATGAGATGTTTGATACCTCCACCGGTCTCCCTGTCTGCAGAACAAAACCCCCACCTACCCAGGGAACGAGGCACTATGGAGAGATGATGAACGTAAGCAGAAAGCAAGCGCAGCTTATCTCTTCACCTGATGACCACCATAACTCTACACCAGGTCTTCTGGAAACAGCAGTACCTACCTGTGCAGGATCTCGGGGGTTTTTTTGTGATCAGAAGAGAAACTGAAGTTGCATAAGCACTTCCCATCCTTTGAGGGCTCCGCGCTCTCCTCAAGACATTTTTATGCACTATTTAATAGATTAAGAGGATTTATAGTATTTCTCAAATCCAAGGTATTCAATAATAGTCAGATTTGTGATACAAAAGCAATAGATCTCTTCTCTATTCCTTAGAGATTTTTTGTGAGAAGTTCTGCTGGAGTCCTCCCGGGTCCCAGCAACCTCAATTTTACCAAGTGACTTTCTGAACAGAGCCCTTGAAGTTCAAGTCAGACAAACTTCCAGCGAGACTGTCGAAAACAATTTATTTGGCAAATTTCCAAAGTTGACAATTTTAGTAAAACACAGGCATAAAATAAAACTAACACATAAAATGGATTTTTTTGGATACAAAGTAAAGAGTTTGGGATGCCAATACCTGGCAATCACTGTTGCTTTCTCAGAAGCGCATGAATTCATAGCAAAAGCACCAATGGAAGCGCTGAAACAAAATCTCGCCCAGCCAAACCACATCTTCAGAGTGGTCCTGGAAACAACTGTGTAAACACCAAGGGCCGCATCACCCATGTAGCGATAGCACCTTTGTCAGTATATCTGTAGGGCGTGAGTCAAAGACCCTGGCAGATAATGGCGGCCTTTCCCTTAACTTTTCTGGGCTGTGGATGACGCCCTAATTCAATATATAGTACAGTTAGTGGGTTTCCATATGGTCCAGGTTCCTAATTCCTAGATGGCCCTATAGAAACAGTACTGCCAGAGAGCTCACTGGGAATTAGACAGCTTGACACTTCTGGGAAAAAAAAATATTAAAAAATCCCACTAACCAGGCTCAGAGAGATTTTCCAGAAAGGAGCGTGGACTGTAACACAAGTCATCAGGTTATTCATGAGGTTCCTGGTTTCACTGTAGGACCATGAGATCAGTTAGTGAAGAAGTGCAGTTATGTAGCTTCTTCTAGGGCTTCCCCCCTCCCCAATGGCTGCTCTCCATCTTTGGTTTGCTCGGTGCCCAGCTTCCCTGCCCTGAATGGGAGCGTCAGCACTGAGTGCCCACCACCCATCGCCACCCAGACCCTGGGAAATCAGTGCCTCATCCCACGGGCTCCAGGCCAGCGATGCTTCCACCTGGCTTGGATAATGCAGTCCAGCCCTCCTGCCACAAGCATGGGACATACAAACCAAACTTGCCAGTCATGACAACAATCCTGTCTCAAAGCTTGCTGAAGCACTGAACGTTTCACTTGAAGCACAGCATTGGGTTAGAACCATTGTGAGCTGGACAAGTGCTCAGATGATGTGTGAAAGAAAGAAACAAATGAACAAAAAACCCTGTGTCTGAAAGGAGCATAATCAGCCTTATGAGACCAGGCTAGTCCTTAGTGGTACAAAATTCCTCATCCGGATTCTTTCTTGGCAAAAAACAGTGGGATGAGGTTGCTATTGGTGTTCTGGCAGCTTATTGCTAGGTGTGTATGTCTGCTGTGGGGAGGGAGAAGCAGTCATGGGCAGGAAGGGAAGTTCCAGGCTAGCAGAGTAGAGAGGCAGATGACGAAGCAGGTGGACAAGGAAAGGGACTGTGCACAGCCGGGCTGTGGTGATATGGCTATCTGCATAGACACAAATTCCTCAGGTTGGTCAAGAATACTATTAATTTTGTTTTGTTGGTTTTCCTTTTTAGGTGAGACAGAAGCAGGAAGGGCCTTTGCAGAAACCCACCCAGACACTCAGTCAACAGCGATCTTCCTGGAGACAGTTTGGTAGAAGACGCCACGCAGCAGAGAAGTATAGTCGGGCACACGGAAGAGGTGGCGTTCCCCATAGACCACGTCGTAATCTGCGCTCTTCCCTGTGACCAGGACACGGATGTTAGGCTCATTGGCCTGGCTGCCCACTGCCAGCACATAGATCTCAATGTCAGCCTGCTGAGCTTCCTGCACAGCCCTCTCGATGGCCCTTGGGGTGATCCCTTGGGAGTTTCCATCAGAAAACACCAGCACCCTCTTCATCGCCCCGGCACGGGAAGACCGCTGGTACAGCGTCGTGACGAACTGCAGAGCAGCGTTGACGTCCGTGGCGTCGTTAATGAATTCCATGTTGTCAATGGCTTTGGCGATGACTGTGTAGTTGTGCTGGAACTGCGCTTCCACTTTCTGCTGGTTCCTGCCACTGTACTGGACCACTGAGACACGCACGGAGTCTTCGGCAAGCTTGCCGGCTTCCAGGAACCGCTCCGCCAGCCGCTTCACAAACTTCTTGGTGGTTTCGAAGTTCTTGCTCCCCACGCTGGTGGAGCTGTCCACCAGCAGCGTGATGTCTGCCAGCCTGTCGAAGGTGACTGCAAGGGGAAAGGCCCAGGGCTTGTTACGCTCTGTTTCTCCTCCTGCCTCTTCCACTTCCACAGAAAGCCGCCCTCTTGAAGGCTTCCTGCCTTGTTACACTTAGGAAATCCTCACTCCCTCGGTATTTGCTAGCTTGGTTAGCCCTACCCCAGAACTTGTCCTTTTATGCTTTAATTCCTTCTTTTGTTTGGTTTAAGACATGCTTACCAGGTGCTTACCTAGTTTAGACAATTTAGTGACTTTTGGTCCTTACATACAGCGCTTCCTTGTATGTCTAGGGAACCACTGCATCTGCCGAGGCTAGCTTCTTTCTATGATGAGTCTGAGGGTTGTATACACCTCTGACTTGGAGGTGTACCCCACAAAACTCCTCCCTGTACTCACTTTTCAAGCACCATTCTCAAACATTCCTGCCACAGTGCTGATTTTTCCTCATGCTCCCACCATTGTACAGCAATTGGTCTCATTACCCGTCTCAGCTAAAGCTTGTGAGGGCTAAAAACTGGCACAGCCTCTTCTCAAGGTTTGAGGTGCCAGAAAAGCAACTGTCTACGCTTTCACTCCAGGTGCTCTGGGCTGGCATGTGTGTGAGAAGCCCTGCGAGTGTCTGACAGGGCTTGTTCGCTTCTCCAGTCCAGGAGCCTCCATGTTGCAAGAGGTCTCCAAGCTATGCATGCCCACAAACATGAACTCCCTCTTCTCCTACCACAGCACCCACAACCCGTTTATGTGGCACAAGGAGCCAATACTCACTTGGGCAGGTGTAGTCCGGACATTTCTTCTCTGTTAAGAAAATTAGGAAAAATAAGGTCACCAGCTCACTCAGGAAAACCACTCCTCCTATAGTTTGCCACAGAGCCGCAGAGGGGACAAACGCTCATTGCAGCCACAGCCGCATTGTGCAAGGTGCTACAGACGCGTATGCTTGAAAAATTATGTCCTGCAGCAGGAGAGGACTTAATGGTTGGACTCGATGATCTTAAAGGTCTTTTCCAACTCAAATGATTCTACGATTCTTTGATCTTATGACTTGGACCCTGCTGCAAACTGTTCTGAGACATGAGATGTCCTTGTCCCTTATTTAACTAAACCTTGAACGCTGTTATCATCCCTCAACACCTTAGGAGTATAACTGGGGGAAGGCAAGGGAGAACAGTCTGCATCCACTCCCCCTTTGACTGAAGCAATCCTCACTACCTTCCTTACTGGCTCCAGCCCCAACCATTCACCCACCTTGGCAGACGTATGAGGTGATGTTCTGCAAGAAGGTGTCATCCAGGAGCTCAGCATAGTTGTCCCTTTGAATAGATAGTCCTGGCCTGGTTGGTCTGCTTAAACAAGCAATGTCATTCAGGTGATCTGGATTTGGAGGGTTCCGGAAAATGTCACCTATCCCAAGGGAAACCACCTGCAGGGAAGTTAAAGTCTGTCATCAGATGCATTCATCATCTAATGCATTCATAAACTTGAATGCTTGTCACTCTGTGAGTGTTTCTAGTGACATGTGTCCCCCCCGACCTATCCTTGGGTAGCAAACACATGAGAACTGACACTACTCTGCTGCACAGCTCCTGCATGGCAGTTGCCTGCAGCATGGCACTTCTTCCCCTGTGCCCTTACCGGGGTGACATCGCACAGAGAGTTGAGTGGCGTGGGGTCCCGTAGCGTGTCGGAACGCCCATCAGTGATGACGATGGCGACGCGCTTGTCAGAGGTGAATCTCTGCAGCAGATTTTCCCTGGTGAACTGCAGGGCTTCTCCAGTGAAGGTGCCCCCAGCTATCCATTTCAGGTTCTTGACTGCCCTGCAAGAACAGGCACCAGTGAGCCAGGAAGCTCTGCCCCATGGATGCTGAAGGGGCCCCTGGGAACACGTATCTCTGACACAAGGCAGGGAAACATCCCTCCAAGGGGCTTTGAGTGGAAAACTGGCAAACTCCTTGGCCTCAGCACCACCTACAACACCACCAACTGCTACTTTCCATTAAAGAACATTTAGCCCTCTCGCAGTTGCTGGTGCTGCTGGCCTGGAGATGGAGGGTGGGAGGAGGTATCCCTGGGTCAGGTCTCTGCAGGATGACACGAGACCCCCCCAGACTCACTGTTTGAGTGCCCCGATGTTGTCTATGTTGGCATCCCCCATGGCCACCAGCTCCTGCGTGTTGCCATGGCTGTACTGCACAACGCCCACACGGGACTCCCCAGCTTCAAACTGTTGGAAGAAACAGAAGCCAGTTAGGGTCGGATACCTCTGGGGAGAGCTCAGAAATCCTGCTGGTTTCTACTGAATACCTTCACGGCAGGCTCTGCTGCCTCTCCTCTGCCCTATTCCAGGCAGAAGGAGCCCCAACAGGAGTGTCAGTGCCAGTCTGTGAAACAAAACCCAAAACCAGGTTTCCTGGCTCAGTGGCACGTTGGCCACAGTGGGTGGCTAGGAATAGATCTTTTTTCAAAACTTGTGTTCTTCTTCCAACTCAGTGGTTTTGCTGCCCAGCTCTAACCTTTCTGCTTGTCACAAGCTCTTTTCTAGACAAAGAGACCCGTGAATGCCCACATGTGTCCAACGGCAAGTTGTTGTGACTTTACAGCCCGTGTGCTACAGATGTGTCTGGAGTACCTTAAGGAAAGACTGGATCTCAAACATCCCTTCCAAAATTACCGAGACAAATGAAATTTCCCACGCACAGTGGGTTACCAGGGAAGAGTTAGAAGAGCAAGCATTTGTGTTCCTCTTCGGACTGGAAGATTCACTACTGGGACAATATTGCAGTTTTGGGCTGCAAAGATCCTTTCTAGTAGTGTGCTTAAATAGTGAACTGAACTCAAGCTTGGGGGCAGACAACAGTGCCTGGGAAGTGCCCTGACTAGCAGGGAGCTCAAGGAAGTTGCAACACACCTCATGTCTTATCTACTCCAGTCACCTGAAATGCTCATCAGGACATAGAAAAGACTGAGAGATGGACTAATCAGATGAATGCTTTATGAGACATCTGCTCTGGAACACAAAAGAAGTTCACAGCTACAGCAGAGTCCCTTTGCCCAAACTGCTGTGTCTTCTCTGCCACTTTATGAAGCCAGGAGGAATCAAGACTAAACGCACTTGCACCCTTGAAGCTAAGCCTCCGGGAGGCTCTTTGATGTGGAGGCATCTCCTAGTTTTTCCACTTGCAGTGAAAAACAAATGAGTGCACACAAGCATGTCCCAGCACTCGGAAATCTCACCTTCACACGCTCGTCCTTGCTCAGGCGGTCGATGACTTTGATGATGAAGTCCTTGGCAATCTGGAAGTTCTGCAGACCAATGCTTTCTGAGCTGTCCAATACGAAGAGGAGGTCGACGGGACCGCAGGTGCACTCTGCAGCAAGGCACAGGGGTGGAGGGGCTTGTGTTTTGTACCTGAGCAGCTCACTCAGAGCAGCGTGTTTTGCAGGGAGGGTACCAAAGCAAGCGGCTGATGTCTGCTGTTAGCCCTGACCGTGTGAGTGCCCATGCTCTATCTACCAGCAAAGCACGTTGGTAAAATAAAGTGGCAAAAGAGCTGCATAGGGAGACTTGAAAGTCAGTTCACCAATTTTGCCATTTGCATTTTGCTCAGCACCGCTTATAAGACACGTAGCATTTCCAAGCTGTGAGCACCTTTAAACCACCCAGTAATTATTCCAAAATCTATTTCCTCATATGCCTTCTCACTCCTTCCATTCACCCAGCCCAGGAGGACAGAGGTGACACTGGTGGGCTGAAGGAGGCTGACTCAGCTTGTTGCTCTCTTTTCCCGTGGCTTAAAGACATCATGTGCCCTTAGCTCTTCCTTCAAGATTTTGGACTGCAAATCCAGCCCACAAAGTGAGTATCAGAGAAAAAAAAACCAAACCACCCCAAACCCAGCACATTTCTCTGCAGACAAGCACAGGATTTGGAAGGAGGACATAGCTGGATCCACAGACATCCGTTTCAACTGCAAAAAGGGTGGAGAAAATCTGCCTGCAGTTTGCCTGCACAAGGCACCTCGACAACACTTTCTTGTGGGATCCAGCCACAGCATCCTCACAGAGATCTCGCTGCTCTTCCCTGCCTTGCTCACGGCTCAGTCCTCCCTTCCAGGCTCTCACCCTGTCTCCACAGCAGAAGGCAAGGGGCAGGGAAAGGGAGGGGTGCAAGCAAGGAGAAGGGCTAGCAAATGTTTGCAGAGCGATTTTGCCAAATAACACTCACCACAGCAAGCTAGAGGAAAAGGGAGGGAAAGAAAGAATGTTAAAATGCTTGACACAAGGGCTTATTCCACACACTAATGCAGGCTGCAGGTTTGTGTTTCTGCAAACCCAAAGACACCTGGTCTGGAGAATTTCAAGCCTACAGAGGTTTCCCTCCAGGCAGATCTCTCTCCTGTTTCAGAGTTTGATGCCCTGACCTGGAATACTGGATGCAGTAGAGCTCTTTTTCTGCACACACTGCTGCATTCTTATTTAAATGAAAAGAAAAGCTAATCCTGGAGGGATTAAGTAAATCACCAGAGTATGGAGCTCAAACTCAATTCCCTAAATACCCTATGTCCTTCCAGCACTTCTTTACTGGCTGAGGGCCAGAAACCCCTTGCAGCTGCTCCCCATGGCAGGACACCCCAGAACAGACATCCCTTTCCCAAGGGGATAAGTCAGGTCCTGCTATTCAAGTAAAAAAAAAAAAAAATTTGTGAAATGATCCACACAAAGATTTCACACAATTTTGCTTGCAATTTGCCTGAGAGGTAGCCATGTATGTAGAACCACAGACAGAGCAAACCAGTCTGCAGCATGCACAAGTGAAACAGAGTTGGGCAACCTATTCTAGAGGTGAAGCTGAAAGTCCCTGTGTCAAGACAAAGGACAGCAACACACAAAAGATTTGCTGTCCCAGCTGCAGGGATGACTTCTCCCCCAGCTCATTGACTTAGTCATGACTTGTGGAAGGGGAGTGATGCCCATGTATCTCTCTGGTGGGGATGGCCCTGCCTGATGGGAGTCGTAGAAAAAGCTGCTACCTCCTGCTCAGCAAGGAACTGAACAAGGCAGGAGTGGTACAGGGATACTCACAGCACATCTTCATGATGATGTCCAAGATTTCACATTCCTGAAAATGAGAGGTAGAGAAATGTTTGAATAACAGTGAGAAGGCTTCCTAGGTGCTGCCCACCACCTCTGCTGCTGCTGTGTGCCCTCAAAGCAGGTCCTGATCTGGAAATGAGTGATGTGCAGATGGGGCACACTACAGAGTGGGCTGGCTGATGATGGACTGGCATGAAGGTGATCTGGCCAGTGAGACTTGGTGGGACAGTAATTGGGGGACAGCCACCACCCAGCTTGGGAGCACAAGGCTCTCCCAGCAGTGACCCTCCCGCAGGAGCCATCACGCTGGGCAGAAGAAGCACAGACCACGAAAGCAAGCAGTGCCCCGATTCCGTCCCACTCACATCTGGTCCTGGAGGCCCCACAGGTCCTGGTGGTCCCTGTCAAACAGAAGCACGGACAGAGCAGTTACAAAAGCAGCCAGTCCCATACACAGCATACTCTGCCGATACCATGCTAAGCAATGCAGAGTCTAGAAACGTCTCCTGGCTTCCCAGTTGCTGGCCCCTGCACTGGGCTTTGAGTAGGTTACATCTACTTGCTTGTACAAATGTCCTGGGGCTGCATAGAGGTGGGGGAAAGGAGACCCCCTTCCACGTGTGCTGTGCTGACCGAGGTGGGAAGGCAAGTTCATGCCGCAGGCAGCGAGCACAACCCCCCACCCCGTGTGTGACAGAGCTTGGCGTTGCCTCTACAGCACCCACAGGGTGGGTGGATGGATGGATGAATGGACATATGGATGGATGGATGGCTATTGTTTTCTCAGAAGATGCCTCTCCTGTAGCCTCCAGGCCAATGTGAAGTCAACACAGGCAAGTGGCTACTCAACACAACCAGAAACACTTTCAGGTTCATGATGTCTGCTCCAAGAAGCTGCTTGCCCCGACTGAATCTGATCACGTCAGAATGCTTCATTCATGATAAAGAAATAGTGCCTGTATTTTCTGTCCTGTTTTGGGATGAACAGGATTTCAGAGACCTGTGTACCAGGCTGCAACAGTGAATTTTCAAACTGCCTTGCTCCTGCTGTGAGCAGGGCCAAGAACAGCAAGTCTGCATCCAGCCCTGCCGTTGGGAGCTCCCTCTGCCCAGCGCATTGTGCTCATCGGTGCAAACCTTGCCAGGGTCTTTACTTACCGGGCGGCCCTCAGGTCCCCTGCGGCCTTTAGCTCCTTTGATGCCCCTGGGGCCAGGGGTTGGGTTCTGGAATGAAAACAGAAACAAAATCCACAAATCTGTGTGTGTCAGGGTGCAGCACCTTCCCCTCCAGATGTCTGCTGAGGCCCACTTAGCACTGTTATCTGAGAGTGCTTGTTGTACCCAACAAGTTAGGACTTGAGAGGGTCAGGATGGGCACCAGGAAAATCTCCCTGCACAAGACAGCGGTACAGCACAGGTGCAGCCTTTGGTGCTATCTGGAAGCATGCAAAATCTTGCAGAGGTGATACCCACCTCAACCTAACAGATCTGTTCTGCCATAAACGGCTGAACACAGACGAGAACATCTGGAAAGAGCTCCCCTTGCCATCAGACACTGCTCAGCAGCAAAGGGCACTTGCAGACTTGCAAAGTCTGATGGGTTCTGACCCACAGGCAAGGTAATGTTAGAGACCCAACCCAAAGCTCCTGCACTGTGTTCACAGAAAAAGATGATTTAGTTTAATACATATCACTCACATCATTGCCAGGGTCTCCAGCTTCTCCCTCATCACCTTTTGGACCAACATAGCCTTTTGTTCCCTGAAAAATAGTACAGAATGGACAGCTTCACCATGCAGCTGGTGTAGAGGCTCTTGGAGCCAGACCACTGGCCACAGCAATTTCTGTTGTGTGTGTGAAGCAGCAGCACTCTTACATTAATGCCAGGGTCACCTCTGTCTCCTGGTCGTCCCTGAGAATGAAGGAAAAAACGCATGTTAGGTCAGACAAGCAGAAATACTGATCTCAAAGTTTCAAAGCAGCACAAAATACTTACTGGGGCGCCTGTGAATCCAGTTGTGCCATTGCCAGGAGGGCCATCCTCCCCCTAGGAAGGGAGAGAGAAATGTGTGAGGTAATGAAAAGCAGACCCCTTAGATAGCACAGCAGCAGGATCCAGTCCTCCTTGGACTGTTTATCTCCACAGCAAGATGCCTGTGCAAAAAATATGCGACTGGTGGGTTGGACACTGGTGCAGGCAGGTAAAAAGATCATCTTACTTGTGTGTAACCTGCACAGCCACTGAAAGGAGAGTGACACTGTCCCTTTCAAAGACTGGGGATATGGTCACAGGCCGAGAACAGACTGGGAAGTATCAGGTCTCTGTTTCTGGAAAGTACATCCCAGCATATGGCTCTTTGAGCCTGCAGATATGATGCATATTCAAAAGCAGGCTGCTTGCAAATTTTCCCTGTACCTCAGCTGTGTGCAAATGTAATTTATTTTCTCCTTAAGTTGGATCATGACATGTGGAACCAGCCTGTTGTACAGCCTTTCCACGCTGCGTGCAATCCCCCCAGACAAACGTCACTCACCCTTTCTCCCATCAAGCCGGGGTCTCCAGGCAGCCCACGTGCTCCAGGCAATCCTTTTGGGCCCTGGAAGGAGCAGAAGAAGCTGTCAAGCATTGCACACCATCCTTTGTGTGGGAAAACTATACCTTCTGAGGCAACCAGGTACCAACATGAGCCCATCAGGGAGGCGTTTTGCTTACACAAGAGAAACGCAAAGCCCACATCTGGGCTAGGATTCTGCTTGACTCCTGCCCTGGGGATCAAATCTGCTGGCAGATTCAGGTGTCTGCCCTTGGAGAGCAGCTCCCCCAGCTTCCGTGATAGGAAGCCACATGACTTGTCGTGTAGCTACACGCTCCCCATGAAATGACCTCTGGGTAGTGGTGAAAAAGGGATCCACGGCCTTAAAGACCCGTGAAAAAATGCCTTGATATGTCTCTAAGGAAGTTAGCACCTGAGTTTTTACATACAACCTGTTCCAAAGACCCAAGGGATTTAGGGAGAGCTTTAACAGGCAGCAGCTCCTGGTCTTCCCTTCGTTCCCTGCCCCAGAATATGTGATGATGAAGCAGCACTGACCTCATTGCCACGAGGACCGTCGTCTCCTCTGTAGCCCTTGGGTCCTGGGGGTCCAATCTCACCCTAGGGAAACACAAAGAGCTCTCACAACAGGGATTCTCTCCTGGTCCTGCTCCTGCCCTGAAGGGCTAGTCCCTTCATTTTGTGACGTGATGGGTGGGGGCATCCGCCTCATGCTTTGCACCCATCAGTGAGTCACCTCTGCCTCTGCCAGCCTCACAAGAAAGGACCTATTGATGGGACTTGATACAGGTGGGGAGATGCTTCAGGAGCTGTTCATGGCTCCCACCCTGTGCTCCCCTGCCTGTACAGGCTGCAGCTCCCCACACATCCTTCTGCCCTACTTTCTCGCAAAACCCCGTCAGAGGCAGCCCTGACCAGATCCCTGCTGAGCACGAGCCAAAGCAAGAAGCTTGCTGGGCCAAGGTGTGACACTGCAGGCATGGATTGAACACCATGTGCTCTCACTGGCAGCCTGGCTGAGGGAGGAGGCAGCCTCTGAACAGAGCCTCCAAGGCCCTTAAAGCCATCCCTCTCCTCCACACCTCGGTCCACTAACAGAGGACCCAGTGGAGAATAGGACCAGGGAGGCAGGGATGGTGCTTTCTAGCAGTGAAGGACAGCTGGACTGCACAGTGGCATCTCATCAGCTGTGACAGAGGTGCCCCTGGGTCAGCGAACAGTCCTTGGTGAAGCATATGACCCCGAATAACACAGACCTCCCTCCACAGAGGCCCTCCCCATGCCTGGAGACTCAGACAGGTCTGGGTCACAGCCGGACTGGCAGAGGCCCTTGCATGGTTCCAGGGAGTTTTTGTCCTCAGGAGGCTGCAGAGCACTGGCAGCACGGGCTGGAACAGACCAAAGCTGTCACTCTGCCACATTCCATCTGGGCAGTGGTTGCTCGCTCCGTCAGCTGCAGGGCTGGCCAGAGACAGCCAGAGACAAGAAAGAAGGTGGAAGGAGATTTGTTTTCTCCTAGAGCTCCAGCAGATATCCAAGGGAGCGCTCCCACCTTCTGCTCAGTGCCAGCAGCCCTTCATAGGGCTTACTGGTCAGGAGATTAGTAATGATGGAGGGTAATGACTGGGTAATGCTCTTGCCCATTGGTCCAAATGCTCAAGCAAGGCAGCATCTCACGTGGAGCTGGGTGTGCAATCAGTGCCCAGGCGATGGAGTTGGCAAAGGTAGGCAGAGGGTGGGAGAGCATGATGGCTTGGCAGCTGATCCCTCCAGCATCACTGCAGCAGGCAGCCGGCATGCCAGCTCAAGACTCCTGACCCCTGAAATGCTCGCAGCAGTACATGCTCAAGAGTTTCCTTCATATTTTCATTGCATCAGCAGCACTTCTGAGCTTTCTGGGAGCTGGCTTAGTGCAGTGGCTCAGCCTAGTCCAGCTTTGCAGCCCCTTTCTCACTACCTAAAAGCTGAGAAAACTGAAATCCTCTCCAGCTATCGTCTCTGCTCCTTCTCACAACAGCAGCTGGGAGAAGCTGATACAAAACATCCATGCACGCTGCATGCGCCCTTCTTCCAAGGAAGAGTGTACATGTGGGTGCAGAGGACTTGAAACTACACAGTGAAGTGCGGAGCACTAAACTGCTCAAAGGCATGTGACCTTATTTCTGCACAAAAGCCCAGAAGAGAGAAAGTTGGGAAGGAGAGACAAGAACTCATGATCATTAACGTCAGCCCAAGCTGGATCCACAGTACCCTTGGCTCATGCTGACCATACATGTCCTCACTGTAGCACAGAGCACAAATCCCTCATGGCCCTGAAGGAGTTTATAAAGAAGCAGGATTTTGGGTTAGGAAATCTTTAGCAGCTCCCTGCCCACCGCCTTTCTGAGAGCAACAAGAACCACAGGACGAAGGGCCACCATAGCCAGGAAGAGAGAGGGACCACCAAACCTGGTCACGAGGGTCAAGGGAAGAGCATGCTGACCTTTAGCTTCTCTTGGATAGAAAGAGGATGAAAGAGAGCCACAGGTTAGCAGGAGTCCTTTCCCCTTGCCAAGAGAAACACAACTGAAGAGCCAGAGCTTGCAGATAACGCGGCTTGAAAAACACTTGTGTTTGCCAAAGCGCTACTCTTACCCAAGCCCAGTTACGCATTTACTTTTAATTTGGCCAAGCAAAAGCATTCTTCCTCAGCTCATGGAAAAAATGTCCTTGCTTTGCAACTGCTCTTGAAATTTCCCTGGAGTGATGGAGGCACTGGGACAGTCTCTGCTCTGAGGAGGCACTGAAGCTACTTCTGTAATGCTTCCCTCTCTGACAGGGGTTTGACTGAAGTTCAGTGCTGGGGAGGGAAAACTGTTGCCCCACTGGCTCAGTGACAGCAGGGTGACTGTTTTTTCTCCTTTCTCCTTATTGTCCCTACTACTGAAGGCTGGCTGGAGACAGTATCTGTCCCAGCCTGGTTATACACCGTGCTTGCACAGCTTCAGCTCCCGGGTTCACATCAAATCTCCACCTTAACTCTGTCTTCTTCTGTGCAGTCCTCCTTCCTTGAACCTAGAATATGAGCCTCTACCACAGAGAGCAGCTCCAGTCCTTTGCTGGTGTCAGACTGTAGAACGGGTCCGTTACATACACACATACAAAGAGCTGCCCTTCCACTGGGGCCACCTCCCAAAACAACACCTCTCACTGCGGCAGTGCCCAACGAGCTGGATGCTGCCAGATGATCTTTGGTTGTGGCAAGAGCTGAGCTCAGCTACAGATAGCATGTTTTGGAAAATCCTGAATTTCATGGTCTTCACTAGCATGAGATAGGCTTGAGGGAAGCCTGACTCCAGGCACGCACAACCCTGGCACAAGCATGTCGTGTCCCCAGGCTGTGGCATGGTGCAGGTCTGCTGCAGGGGTCACCCGTGCTGTGGATAATGTGAATGCAACAGCAACCCCTTCATGGCTGTCCTGCACTGCACATCTCCTTCAGGGCTCTTCAACACTTGGTTGGGCACAAAGGAGTTCCAAAGCTGCCACTTCTTTGTCTGCACACTCGTCTGCATGCTTCGCCCCTCATCGAAGTTCTGCTCCATCAGTGTGGGTGTTTGTCTCAATACTTCCCTGATCCTGGGCTTCGTCATAACTGATGGTATGAGTAGCAGAGGAGTTGTCCCCATCGAAGGGTGATGTCAAAGGATGATTGCACAGGTGCAAAGACCCTGCTGGCCATTGCAATCACTGCTATTGTCATGAAGAGTTAACCCAGCAACACCTCTAGACCCAGAGTTACCAACTGGGAGCTGGGTATGCCTTTGGGAAGAAAGAGTATTTAATTGTGCTGGGGACAGAAGCCTTCCTTAGGCTGGAGGTAGCCAGCTCTGCTCTCCAGAAAGTCTGTGGGGTCGGAGATCTCTTGCTTAAGGACCGTGAGGACAATCAGACCACAGAGCAGGAGGGCCAGACCTTGCAGCAAGCAGATTTGAGGAACACTGGCTTTGTGACAGACTGTCTCTGCAGATGCCAAGAATGTCAGGGACACTGCTGGGGCCCCATCAGGCTATCCTCATGGACACAAGAGGTCTCATTGACTCCCTTGACTGAGGTGAGCCGTGTCTGGCCCCAGGCCTGAACATTTTGTGCATTGCTGCAGCTTGCACTTGCCAGTTTCCAAATCTGTCAGATGTGTTGACATCTGTTTCCATGGGATTGGGAAATGGCTTGGAGGTTGCTCTGTCCCCAGCCCAACAGCCAAGCCTCTGGCTTTTCAGCCCTGTTCATATTCTGGGTTCTCCTAGAAAACCCTGCCCCTCTTCACCAGCCTTGTTACCTGGTCTGGAAGCTGCTGAGAACGTGCCCCAAGACACTGTGACATCAGTTAAGCCCCCATGCCCACTGTTGCCACTGCCCCAGCCACTTCTACCTGGCATCCAGAAAGTTAATCCAAGCTCTTACCGGGTCGCCAGGTGGTCCGAGGGGTCCTTCCCGCCCTTGGTCACCAGGTGGTCCAGGCTCTCCCTGAAAACACACACAGAGGACATGCGAAACTCAAAGATGGACAGATGTAGGGTGCAGAGGGCCCCAGGTGCAATAGGGAGCAGGGATGCAGCACTGATAGTACATGCTGGATAGAAATGCAATCATCCAAAGAGTGAGGTTTTCGAGACAGATTCAGGAGCTGGGTAGGAAACCATCAGAGGTGTGAAGAGAGAAAGATGCACTGGCGTGGCCACCTTGAAGCCAAAAGACAGCCCTAAGAGGAAGAACTTCTGAATGGTGAGAGTGCTTGCTTCTGGGTAATATGTTTCAGCTCATTTTGTGCCAGAAAAGTAAACACCTGGAGAGAGATATCTTGCAACACTTCTGGAGACTTAGCCCTGGCCCCAAAACCATGTGGTGTCTTTTCGCAGCCATGCTCTGCAACCATGGCTGCTTTTCCAGAGCAGCGCCTGCCCTGGGCAGTCTACAGGCAGAGGACCTGCTGTCCCCACGTATGGGCAGAGACTCTGGGCGAGCAGCCCTCTTCTTCAACTCTCCCTTCCTCCAGCATGCCATCCCTGTGGAGCTAAGGGGATTTGCAAGGAAGATGGGGAGGGATGTCCTTAGCTCTCACTGCTGATCTTCTTCCATCTCCTTTGCTAACAATCAGCACCCTGAGCCATGCTAGAGCTGTTTGCAAAGAAGTGACAGCCCAGGAGAGCCTGGAAAACCTGAGTCTGGGTGTTTCTGCACCCCAATAGCTCTAACAGAAGGAAATGCTCAAGGGCTGGATATAGCTCAGTTCCACTTTCGCTTAACCAAGGTGGAGAGGGACAGCTCTCCACCAGCCCAGCAGAGCTGTGCCCCAACAGGGCAGCGTGTCTGCCCGACCTGGGCTGGCTTTGAGGCACCTTCCCCATCTAGACCCATGGCAGAAGTGAACAAGTCAGGGAGGCAAAAAGAGAGCCAAGAGGCATGGCCCCCCATCCCTACAGCCCAAGGGCTCGCTGCCAGTTCCTGGCAATTCAGAAGAAAGCTTTCCCCCCTGCAAAGTAGAGCGTTACCCCTCCCAGGGCTGCGTGAGCTAAGTGCAGAGCTTTGCCCCTTACAGCCAAGATGCCCAGTGATCAGCCAGCACCAAGCATCTTTACACGAGGTGCTGTCCTGCCTGCACCCTGGGATGTGAACCCCCTAGCCTGTGGGGAGGGGAGGTGTTCAGAAGCTTCCCATGACAGTCACGCCTGACCTAAAACCTTGAGGAAAGTGGTTGAAAGCTTGGCGACCTAAAGCTATTGCTTGCAAGCTAGAACCTTCCAGATGCCTAAGCCAAACAGTAAATACAAAATGCAACTTCCAAAGGGCCCTGAGCACCACTGGAGACATTTCTGGCAAGGTTACGCAGCCTCGTGCTTGGACTAAAACTTGGAAGGAAGCAACCCGTGGTCTGCTGAACGATTTAGCTCCAGGACACTGGCGTGCTTTCATCTCCCGCGCACATCTGCCCCGCACACCACGAGCGTCTGCAGTGTCTCTCCCCGAGCAGTCAACAGGAAGGGGGAGGTTGCCAGAGCTGCCCTCTCCCCAGGGCAGAACT
>NW_009727752.1:63561-64018 GCF_000703405.1 Apaloderma vittatum
GGCGGGGGCTGGCACCTCGCCGCGATGCCGCTGCTGGCCGCTTTGGCTCCCACCGCCTCCAGCCTGCTCAGCAGCACCCCTCGTCCCTTCTCGGTGTGCGTGGCGACTCCGCCGCTTACCACATGTTTGTCCTGGCCTGATGAGGGCTCTTGCCTGTCCCTCCCACGCTCACGCTTGTTGACTCACCCCCAGCAGGAGGGGAAAATACTTTCCTAGTGACTCTCACCCAAAAGTGGAGGGAAGGTTGTTCCCCCTCCCATCCACACCCATGCATGTTGCCCTTCCGCTAATGGCACCTGTGCTGTCCTTCCTGAGCCTCTGTGCAGCCCTTGAGCACCTGGAGGAGGACACTTTGCCTTTTTGCTCTCCATCACCTGTTTTGCTGACCCCCTTCTGCCCACTTTTGGCTTTTTGGACATGCTCTCCTCTGGGTTTTGGCTGCTTGGTGGTTAGCTGC
>NW_009727752.1:64035-67085 GCF_000703405.1 Apaloderma vittatum
CGATTGCTGGTGAACAACTGTCCTCCCTGGGCTGGCAGATGAAGACATTGAGCTTTCCTGCTGGCCTGCAGGCTGGTGGATTTAGCCACTGGGCACCTATTTCTAGTCCCTGCCCGCCAAGCACACCCCATTTGCAAGCAGACACCAAAAGCTGCCCCACAGATGCAGTTACCGGCTCTCCTCTTGGCCCGCGGTCACCAGGTGAGCCTGGGGGACCTCCCTCTCCATTGTTACCCTACAAGATGGTGGGAACACAGAATCAAGACCTGCTCCGAGCAGCAGTAAATCCATCCCTCATTGCCCACCTCTGAGCAGGCTTACCCCCAGCCCTCCTCCCCTGGGTACCAGCCCCTGTCTGTGCCCTCCCCGCACGCTGCCCTCACTTACCCGCTCTCCGGGAGGACCATCGGCACCTGGAGCACCCTGCAGAGCAATGATGGGGTTGGTCAGGTGGTGGGGATGGCCAGCAAACATGCACAGGGGACATCATGGGCAAAGGGCAGAGGACTCACCTCATCGCCTGTCTCTCCTACTGGCCCAGGCTCACCTCTGTTTCCAGGTGCACCCTACATGAGCAAGCCACAGGGGTGCAAACAAGACAAGTCAGTAAGTTTTGGAGCAAAGCCCTGCATGCTTGTAGAGCTTTGGGCAAGCTCCACCTCAAAGCCAAGCTTGGCATAGGAGACCTCTTCCTCTCACAGAGGGCAAAGGATGCTCACACAGGGCTGCATCACTCACCTTCTCTCCAGGGCTGCCGGGAATCCCCTGTCGGCCAGGTTTTCCATCATCCCCAGGCTCTCCCTTCACAAGGGCACAAGGCATCGTCAAGACCGCTTCCAGCACCCAGCAGTGGATTTCATCATGGCGCAGAGGCCATCAGAAGCCCCAGTGCGCCCCCGTGCTGCTTTCTGCACTGTGGTTTCTCCCCAGGGATCTCCTCATCTCCAGCCAACTCCTCCCCGCAACACCCTGCCCAGCATGAGCCACCCTTTTGCAGCAGCCCCCCGATACCTCAAGGATGCTCATGCCAGGCTTGTGGGCACGTGTCAGCCTTGGGCACACTGCCAGTCACACCAGCCAGATCTTACCATTGGTGACAAGGAGCATCCTCAAGCATAGACTTGTCACCAAGCAGTGCAAGGGGGTAAGCAATGGGTCGATTGCCACCTCTCCCTCTTGCAGGAGAGAGGTTCCAGCACCTCTCCTTCCATGTGGGGCTGGCCAGAGAGGCTCACCTTTCCTCCCTTGGGTCCGTAAGCACCAGGATCTCCTTTTGGTCCAGGTGGGCCTTGAGCTCCCTGTTGGAAATAAAGGCAACATCACTGAAAACGAAGCTGATATCATTATCTGTGAGAAACTGGGCATGGACTGAGCGCCCAGCCCACAGCTCCCGAGCAGGATGGACATGTTCTGCCCCTGGAATGCCTGTGAGGTGCCATGCCTGGGATGAGCACTGCATGTCTACAGGCATATTTCCAAGAGGGGCCACTCCCTCCCACAGCTCCCCTTCTTGGGGAGCTCTCTATTTCCGTGCACCATCACGGCAGACCTGCTGTGCCAAATCATTCACGTGCAAGGGGCACCAACAGGGTACGTACATCGAATCCAGGTGAGCCTTTGCAGCCAGGTAACCCAGGGTATCCAGCTTCACCCTGTCAGAAAGACAAAGCAGAGTTCTTCATGAGCGGCCCCCATGGAAGACCCCATCCATCACCCCAGTGCCCTGAGGATATCCCAGCACCCTGAGGACATCCTATCCCTGTTGCCTCTGAAGGGACTGCCCCACGTGGGACACTGGCTTTGTTCCCAGATCCCATAATAGCTTTGGAGAGGTGTCTGGGCAAAAGCCAGCGTCCTCAGTCTAAGCAAGGTGGCCTAAAGCCAAGATTTACCTTCATGCCATCAATGCCATCAATTCCACGCCTGCCCTTCTCACCCTGAAACAGAGAACAGGGACCATGAAGATGTGATTTCCGAAGACCCTTCTCCCCCCAGTCATCAACCAGAAAGAATAAAAGGTGCAAAAGCAGAGACCGACCTTGGCTCCTTTGGCTCCTCTCGAGCCCTGCAAAGGGAAGGAGAGAGATGTTAGACCCCCGTGCAGAGCAGATCCACACCCCCACTCTGCTGCAGTCCCCATACCAGCTTGGTTCAATGATGCAGGCAATCACTGTGCCCCTGCACACCACCGATTTCCCCTGTTCTGCCTGGCTGTGCCCCCTGCACGGCGCTTGTCTGATCCCCAAGGCTGTATTCAGCTCCAAACTGACTGGTCCCGTTGGATCCCTGCTCCTGGCATGGGCAGTGCTGACAGGAGGGACGGATGCACGGGCATACACCAGAGCCCAACACCGTGCAGCTGCAGGGGCAGCCCAGGGTAACAGAGCAGGCGGACACAGACATCTCCCTGCAGCATCCTTGCTGTGCTCACCTTTTCTCCTCGACTTCCTTTGTCACCCTGGAGATGGAAGGAGAGAGGAAAAAGAAAGGATGAAAACACTGGCAGCACAAAGCATCTAGGAAGCACACCTGGGGCGCTGCAGCCTCACGTACCTTCATTCCTTGGTAGCCAACAGGTCCCATGTCTCCTGGCCTGCCCTAGAGGACACAAACATGGTGTTATGGAGGCAGACACTGTCACCACCATCACCATGGGGTGGTTTCCCCTCGGGCTTTTGACGTAGGGCCTGGGCCCCAGCATCCATACCCTCCCACAGGAGGCTCTCCCCTAAATGCCCTTCTTGTTTCTCCAGTCTGGGAGCACAGGATCATTGTGGAAGGCACAGGAGACCTGCCTTCATACCCTTCCTGGGGGTGAGGGAAACCAGGCGCTTGGGGACGTATCATCTGGGATCAAAGGGAAGGGCAGAGGATCCCCGTGAAGGAAAAGTCTGTGTGTGTATGTGTATTGATTGAGCCTGGCCAGATTTTGGTGGTGGCAGGCGGGGAGCTGTAGGGTGGCTTCTGCAAGAAGCTGCTAGAAGTTTCCCGAGTTTGATAGAGCCAGTGCCAGCCGGCTCCAAAGAGGGACCCGCGGCCGCCCCCAGGCT
>NW_009727752.1:67360-72282 GCF_000703405.1 Apaloderma vittatum
ATTGGGGTGGATTCCTGACGGGGGCTGCAGCCCATGGGAAGCCCACATTGGAGCAGGTCGCTGTCAGAGCCTGTAGCCCGTGGAGGATTGAATGCCCACGCTGGAGCAGGTTGGCTGGTGGGACTTTTGTGATGCTGCGGGAGACTCACGCCGGAGCAGTTTCCCTGGAAGGACTGCACCTCAGACTCACGAGGGGTGGGCTGCCCTTCGTGAGGTGTCTCACGTTGGGCGGTTTGTGATGAGTTGCCCTTCATAGGACGACCCATGCCAGAGAAGAGAGCGTGAGGCTTGTCTCCCATGAGAGGAATCCCACAGTGACCCTGGGGAAGAGTGCAAAGTCCTGCTCTGGAGTGAAGAAGAAGTGGTGGAACCAACATCGGATGAACTGACTGTAACTCCCATTCCCTGTCCCCCTGCGCCGCTCGGGAGGAGGAGGTGGAGAAACCGGGACTGATGTTGAGCCCGGGAAGAAGGGAGGGATGGGGGTGTTCTGCTTTTAAGATCTGTTTGCTTTTTCTTAGTTCTCACGACTCCTCTCTGATTTGTTCTCTTAATAAATGTAATTAATTTCCCCAAAATCAAGTCTGTTTTGCCTGGGACAATAAATGAAAGTGATCTCCCTGTCCTTATCTCAAACCCTGAGCCCTTTGAAATATTTTCTCCCCTGGTCTAGTGGAGAAGGGGGGATGAGAGAGCGGCTGTGTGGGTACCTGGCTGCCAGCCAGGGTCAAACCATGACAATATGACATCAGGTTTCCAAATTGGGAGAGTACAAGCTGAGTAAGTGCACATTCACGTGTGTAGAAAAAATGCGCCTCCCAAAAATAAGTGTACCTAGTAAAAAAAAATGGGAGGAGGAGGGAAATACTTTCCTCATGCAGTTAGCTTATTATTTACCAAAGGTTTCCCTGTAACACTGATGTGCTTGTTATGTCAGAGGACACAGGAGGGAGAGCCCAGAGTCCACCCTTGGGCTGGCATACATGAGTCAGAGATGTATCCTCCAGGAGGAATAGCTATTTTGGGTGAGGAACAAGGAAGCCTTGTAGCGACAGAGGAGGGGGCCAGGAGCCACTACTTGGCAGGATGGTTGTGGAGGGGGACAGCTGGCCGTGATACCATTGACTATGCCATGGAAACAGGGTGATGCTGGTGAGGATGCACCCAAAAGGTCTGGCCATAAGTGGCCAAAAAATAGCTTTTCTACAGTCACCAGGACAGTTCTTTACTTACTGGCTCTCCAGCTCCTCCTTTCTCGCCGGGAAGACCTGGCTTGCCTCTTTCTCCCTGCAATACAGGACAGAAATAAAGTTAGCTCATCATCCCCAGGAGTCGAACGATGAGCTGTTTCAGCAGGGAGGATGGTAGCAGCAATGCCCAGTAAATGTGGGGAACAGATGATGACGACCGCATGGGAGCGTGGTGTGGGTCTTCATCCACTTCTCCACGGGGCAGTGGTGGGGTGCGTAGCACCTGCACCCCACTCACTTCTGAGCATCACCCGTGAATCCATCCCACACCCCAGTCCCAAGAGCATGGTTGCAGTCGGTCCCTCACCTCATTGCCTGGGTCACCAGGAGGTCCGGGAGGCCCTCGGGGAGGCTGCAAGAAAGAGGTGTGAGTTAGACCAGCCACCAAAGCACACCTGGGGCCATGGTGATGCGAGGGAAGGGGATGGGTGGTCTCAAAATCTCAACTCACCTGGCACTCGAAGGAGCAGCACTGCCCAGAAGGAAGGAGAAAACAACATTAGAGGCAGCGGGCAGCACCAGGGGAGCGCCCCAGGCTGGCAGGAGCCAGGCAGAGGCTGCCCCGCTTGGCTGTGGGTGACCCTCAGGGGATGGGCTGAGGCACAGGATCAGGGTGGGGGGAGTGAGGGTCCTGGGGACACTCACCGATTGCTCTGTGTTGAGTTTCTGCAAGACAAGAAAGCAAAGAGAGAGGGTTTGAGAGGGATGGGTGAGCCAGGCAGGGGAGGGGCCAGGCTGGGAAGGGGGAGGCAGCACTCACAATCATGTCAATGATGGTATTAATGGTTTCCTCCACGTCAAGCTCCCGGGTTGGCTTCAGGCTGGTGGCAGTGAAGTTGCGGCGGTAGGCATGGTCTGTGGCAATGATGTTGAGCCGCTGGTCCTAGGGTTGGGAGGGAAGAGGAAGTTGTGTGGGCACCTGTGCAGGACCCATCCCTGGAGACCACCCTGGGGACCTGCGTCCTCCCTCCAAGGGGTGCCCCTCAGAGACCCCTTCACCGCACGGGAGGTCCCGTGGTGCCACTTTGCATCCTTGCAGGGAACATCCCTGCTGCATGGTCCCTACCAGGTGGTTGGGGGAGATGGCAACGGAGAACACTTTGATCCCCAAATGTTTGGCTTCATTGGCAGCATCGTCCAGGCCTCCGCAGGGTTCCTTGTACCCTTCCAGGGGGTGTCCATCCGTCACTACGATCAGGTATTTATTCTCCTTGTGATGGGAGCCACTGGAAAAGCAAAATGTTTGATGTTTCGAGGATTTAACAGATTTAGCTGGCTTGGGCACCTCTGAGCACTCATCCCAGGCAGCACCCCAGCCTGTGATTGGAGCATGTCCCACCCCAGCAAAGCCAGAGCACTCGCAACCTGCCTCCCCCGTGCCTGTTTTGTGCCTAGGTGACCTTCTCTCCCATCCTGGGACGGCCCGGTGCAATGCACAGGGACGTCCTAACCCAGAATCTCCCAACCACCATCCACCACAGCCACACCACCAGCATCACCTCCTCACCTGCCCTGGCCCTGCTGCTTTACCTGATGAGTAGCTCCTCAATGCCTCTCTTTATGGCACAGTCAGTGTACGTTCCCTTCCCAATATAGTTCACAGACGAGACGCGGCTCTTCAGCTCATTCCGGCCGCTGGGCATTGAGGTGAGGCTCTTGATGAGCACGACCTCGTCGCTGTAGTGCAGTGCCCCCGCGTTCCACACCAGATTGCGGTCGCAGCGGTAGTACCTGCATGGACACACCAGGACACATGATTTCAGCACCTCTGTCCACATCCTGGCATCGCCTCCACGTCACTTACGCTGGGCTGCCACACGAAACGCAAATCCTCTGCCACACACAGCAGGGTTTTGCAAGGGTCCCCTGCTCTCCTGCAAGGCTGAGGTGTGCTAAGTGCAGCCATGGGAGCTGGGCAGTTTGTTATAAAGTGGTGCAGCTGGCGAGGGTCCACAGGGGTCAGGCAGTTTGGCTTCTCAAAGAGGTACCAGGCTGCAGTGGCTGGCGCTGAGCAGGAGATGCCCGGCCAGACAGACAGGGGGGTGTGTGCAAGACAGGTGACTGTGAAACACCCCACCAGGAACTGTAGTAAGTTTGTGTTAAAACCAAAGAGGGATGCCTCTCTCTGAAGGATGCTCTGACTTGGAGAAGAACGAATTTGTGTTGAAGCCCCATTCCATCCACTGGCACAGCCTGCACCTGTGACTCCCTGGGTCACGGACATCATGGCTCCCCGTGCTTTGGCCAATGCCCCATCTTTTCAGGACGCTGAGACCAATTCCAAAAGGATGGAGTTGCACAGCTCTCTCACTCACCCAAGCTAATCTTCTCTCTGCTCGACAGGATTATTCCCAAAGCTACCTGAGCATTGCCTGCTGCTCTGGCCTTCACCCCACTGCTGTTAGCTGCCTCATCATCACCCGTGTCAGCCACCCTATGCATGCTGCGGGTGCCTAGCAGCCTGTCATGCATAGCGCTGGCTTGCAGGGAGACGTCTCCAGAGCACGGTGGGCACAGGAGGGTTTGGGATGTGCTCGGGAGGTCCGTCTGTCTGCACACAGCAGGGGGTCTGGGGAAAGTCCAGTGCCTTGCTTACAAGAGAGTTGCGCTGCATTGATGGAGGCCTGGCAGGTTGCTCCCAAACATGAGGCTCCTGGTCACTCAGTGCCTTGTAAGGTAGCTCTGCTGCCTGGGCAATGAGTAGGTGAGCTGCTAACCACCTCCGACCTGTCTTGAGATCTAACTCATGCGGTACTGGGACATCCTCACAGTGCGCCTCTGGGCGCCGGCACGCATCTCCCATTACCACCAGGACTCATGGTATTCCTGTGCATCGCAGGATCTCCTGCCAGCAGGCAAGCCATGGCCTTTGCCTTCAGTACCTTCCAGCATCACCCTGCTCTGGGAGCTTTGGTGTCCCGGAGTGCCCTCACCCTGGAAAATCTAGGATCAGACCTAGGCTGGAGGTGGCAAGGGTAGGCGAGGAGACAGGTAAATTGCTGGGCAGTGAGGTGGATAAGGGGCACCCAAAGCTAGGTTCAGTGCTGCAGGGGTAAGCCAGGAGGGTTTTCTCTGTGGGGTGCCCATAAGTTCTGGCTTTAACATCAGAGGTGCCCTACTGTCACCCAGCAAGCACCCAAGTTGCCCTGAGCCTGAGCACCTGGTAGCCTGGGGACCAGCATTACGTTGGCCCTACAGAAGAAGCAGCCCTCCAGCCAGAGGTGGGGTGACACATCTACTGCTCCGGGAAGCCCTTGCTTTCCCAAGGGGAGTGCAGGCAGCCCTGCTAAAGGCACGCTGCTGCTCTCGGCATGGACGGAACAAAAATGGGACAGCCACGGGCTGTGAGAGGGAGGAGATGCTCCCACCCCCTTCCTGGCGTCTCTGCTTCCTTCCTCTCCCTCTGCAGATGGGCACACAGCATGGTCCCAGCATCCCACCCAGCACCAGTTTCCATCCCTAAAGCAGCCCGGACACTAAAAAAATCAAACCAGGAGATATACCTGTCTGTCAACTTGTCAATGAACCGGTTGGTGAAGTCTTTCACTTGGGCAACCAGGTCCCCAAAGGGCTTCACCCTCAGGGCGACGCTCTCTGATGTGTCCAGGACGAAGAACAGGTCCACGGGGCAGTCTGGGGAGAAGCAGCGAGGTGGGAGTCAGTGGCAGCCCC
>NW_009727752.1:72303-81296 GCF_000703405.1 Apaloderma vittatum
CTGCGCCGCCTGCCCGCAGCCCAGCTCCCCTCCCAGCAGGCTCCCAGGGCCGGTGCTGAGGGCACCGCTTTCACGTCCTAACCCCCCACAAAACACACAAACACGCATGGGGAAGTTGCCTGTTTCTGTTTTGGAATCAAGGATAAGCCAGATCAAGCATGTATTCAGAAAAAAATCACATTGTGGCATTTAATGGTTTCCTGTATGTTTTTTTTTTTCCTGAAAGGATATCTTTGCAAAACTCATGGTAGTTATTATATAAACTAACAGGCAGCTGTAGCGAAACACTTAAAAAATAAAGCCGAGACATGATAACAATCAACGCAATGAGACACTGATGATTTTCTGACACATCCTGGCACAAATGTCGTTGCAGAGGAGAGCAAAAATGACAATGCCCCTTAACAGCCAGTATCAGAACATTTCAGAACACTAAACTCTTATCAGCTGTTATTCCCCTCTCCTGTGCTACTGGTAACATCTGACAAGAGAGAGCCAAGCAGAAAGACCCCAAAAAAGTTACAAGTGTGTACGTTTTGCAGATCCTCTCTAACCCTACATCATTCTCCTCGGCAAATACAACTCTTCCCCCAAACGTCCCGAAAAAGCTGCTGCTGTGTGTGGCAGCAGAGGCGTCCACTCAGGAAAGAAACAGCAGCAGAACCTCTCTTTCTCACCCCAGGGAGCAAAAACACCCCAGGGAAGCAGCCCGGACTTACCTTCTGCATTTGTGACCTGGGTGGTTCTGTCTTGAGGCTGAGCATACAAGCCTCCCCCCAGGAAGCCGGCCTGGAGCAGCAAAGTGAATATAAAGTCTCGCAGCCTCATTTTCCTTGGTTCAGATTACCATCGAGCTGGATCGAAGGAAAAAAAAAAAAGCAGGGAAGGAGAACTCAGCAGCCAAGAGAGGCCGCGGTCCGGAGGCAGGAGTCGCTGAAGTTATTTTTTTACCGCTTTCGCCTTGGTTTCTGTGGGAGGAAGAGCAGGCAGGAGGGTAAGGGTGAGGAGGAGACTTCTCCAGCCGGAGGATGGAGGGAGGGATCAGAGGCTGTCAGCTGTGAGTCAGAAACAAATGAGGCATTTCTCCTTACCCTTCTTCTGATGTAGCTGTACCTGCGATGGCACCCTGGACGTCGGTGCGTGGGACCTCCTTAAGCCTCACACAGGGAGCCCTGGCACAGTCAGCACCCAGCATCAGCATCCCCCCTGGGGGTCAGCTCTCCCCCTCTGTGGGGCAGAGGGGTTCAGGGCGCCTTCTAGAATGCTCCTTCTCGGCCCCTGGGCCAAGAAAGCTGGTGCAGGGGAACAGGCATTCCCATCACAGCCCCACCTCGGTGAGAGCTGGCCTGTGTTGTGCTGCTGACCAGAGGAGTCCTCAGCGCAGGGCAGAGCCTGACCTGTCCCAAGGCTACTCAGGAATGGGGTTACTACGGAGGTACCACATTTCTGGAGAAGCACCTTTCTTCCTGACTTTCTGGTCTTTCTACTCAACTCAGTCAGGAACCTGAGAGAAACTGAGAAAACCCCCACAGGCTGGGAATGACACCCCTGGGCCATGCGTAGGGCAGAGAGCGGGGATGGGATTGAAGCTGTCGAGCCCAGAAGGTAGAAGCAAGAGCCGAAGTCCTTTGGGATGCCTGGAGATGAGCAACTTCCCACCCTGTAGGATGGCAGGAGGGCCTGAGGATCTACAGCAGTGGAGAGCCAGATCCCCACAGCGAGGCCACCCAAGGTGTTGTAGGCTCTGATCTCTACGGCCAGCACTGGAGATAAGCCCCGTGCTGCTGAGCTCAGACCCAAAGTGAGTACTGCCAAACCCCTCATCACAGCGGCAACATCAGCCAGGGAGAGAGGGGAATTGCCTGGGGGATGAGCCTGCTACAGCTGCCACCGTAACTTCCTCCCAGAAGTACAGGAGGGGACCAAAAGTTGTCATTAAACTGCAGGTTGGTGCGTTGTCCAGGATGGCTCCAAGGGGCAGAGCCAAGAGCACAAACCCAGCCCGTACTAATGGTTTGCACACAAGGTGGTTGTACAAGGGCAGCAGGAGAGCTGCTGTGCTGCTTTGTGAGGCCATGCAGGCCTGGCTGCCATCTCCATCACCCTGCCTCTCATGCACAACTACTCTGACAGCACCTCTGTGTGAATGATCAGGAGAAAACACCATAGGCTTGGCTGTAGGAAGTTGTCTCAAGTTGAAACAAGTGCTGTTAGGCAGACCTCCATGGTATGAACAGGTTCCTCCACTGATGTACTTCATAACTAGCGGAGCTAAAGTGTTGGTTTTTTTCAGTGGTTCCAACATGCAATAACTTCCTACAGCCAAGCATATGAGGTTTGTTGTGCTGAAGAAAGCATCTTTTCCTCCAGCTGAAAAGCTGGAGCACCAGTGTGGACCTGGCTGGTAACCAGGCACCACAGAGGTGGCTGGGCTTTGCAGCGCTGTGCAGGTGGCACCAGGAGATGAGGACACTGTAAGGCAAATTTTCAAGGCATCTCAAACCTGCTGAAGATGCTTTCCAAGACAGCAAGTGTGTTCAGGGACAAACCTTGCTGCCTGAGAGTTCACAGGGGATCTGATCCGATTTGGCTCTCCAGCACATCTCCTCCCACTGGGGAGCTCACCTGGGATTCTGAAAATCAGCCAGAGGCTCTTAGGAACCGGGGTGCTGGGAAGAGACCATCAGCTCAGCAGAGGCACGCTGTGAACCAGAGCACACCTTTTCCTCTTTGTTTCATGTCTTGCTCACTCCCCTTCTCTCCTGGAGAATTACCCCGAGCAGCAGAAAAGCTGATCCCACCCCCTGCTCCGTCAGCGCCTTGCAAGCTGGAGGCCAGTTGGCCACACCAGCAAAGACTTCACGGCAGTGGTATGGTTTGTGCAAGTTGCCTGTCGACTGTACATGGCTCCGTGCAGCTGCAGCCTGCCAGACCCTGTGCACGCTGCTCTGTGGACCCAGCAAGGCAGGGCTCCCCCCACCCCGCCGGGGACCCCGAGCCCTGCCCGGCACCCTGACACCAGCCCCACGGGCCCTGGTCTAGCACTATGTCCTCTTTGCTGTCCAGCTGGACTGTGGACTTGGATCCATGTCTGGCTTCAACAGCATTTTAAAACTGCTTTTCCCAGAGCTGGAGCGCTAAACCAGAGCCAGCAGCCAGCAGCGTCCCAAAGGCATTGAATGATCATTTCATTGGAAAAGCGTGGGCTAATTTTGCAGAAATAGCTGGGCAGCAGTTTGCAGGCTGAGCCCACAGTCACTGCCGTCACTGGACCTAGCAGCATGCTATCATGTCCCAAAATCTAGGGACTCACGCCTGTGCAGGATGTCCCTTTTTTCTGCTTCAGACAAGACCAGTGGAGCTGAGCCCTATGGCTCTGCCACACCAGGTCCCCCAGGAGCAGGGGGTCCTTCTGCTAGCAGAAGACAATGCAGATGGGCAAGGGGAGGCACTCCATGGTGCCTGAATGCCCCCTGGGACAAGTGCTCCCCATCCCAAAGCACTGTGCTGCACAGCAAGTAATGAACTTTTAGCCCTGCTCCAGAGATGCAGAAAGAAAAAGCACACTTGGGACAGAATTTAGGCTTTTTCTCCTCCCAGAGAATAAGAAAAGAATGAGTTTTCTCCATTTTTCTGCTATTAACTCTTCCGTGCAACCATTCCTCCCCTTTAATCAAGTCCACTTAGAAGTCAAAAATGCTCCTTCCATGGGAAATACGGAAATTATCTGGAATAAATTCGCCTGGGAAAAGCCAGGATTGAACCCACTCCCACATTCATAACCAAAGGGTGCTTTGGAAAGCAGGAAAGGACTGAGTATCAGGTTTCCAGCTCCATCTTCTGCAGCTGGGGCTACTTTGTCCTCTCATGTGGTCACGGGAGATGCCACGACTGATGAGCACTGACATTTCCCTGGTAGCAAACACAAGAAGCACACCAGCGTCCTGCCAGCTGGCTGCATCACCTTCTCCCCGCTCCTTGAGTGCACAAGACATGATAATTTAGCTTCCCACAGCAGAGAAACCCCTCTGAGCAGGAAAGCACCGTTTCTCCCAGCTCAGGCGGGCTGTGCTTGGTGAGCATCCTGCCGCAGGCTCAGCAGCACCAGAGGAAGGTCTCACACCCATCCACCCACCTGAAAAAAAAAGAAAAGTGGAAGAGCCAACCCATGCCGTGCAGCATCTTCCAAATCCTTTGACATCCCTACTCAGAGCAGCACCCTTTTTTTTTTTTTTCCCCTTGCACTCATATCCAGCCTACAAGAGGCAGAACAGCCGGGACGTGACGCTTCTCCTCCACTTGAATTGCTGGCTCATCTGACCTGGGGCGAACTTCCCTGCTGCACAGTTTGCCAGCTGGGCTTTGCTCCTACCAGTTTGAGGAACCCTTCCCTTCCTTCCAGCACCATTTGGGGATGTGCTCTTCCCCTATGCCCTTCAAAGCCTTCTCAAGCCATCCCATGGAGCCTCTGCCAGCCCAAGGGGGGGTTTCCAGCCACCTCACCAGTACAGCATGCACGGTTTGCGAGTGCCCCACCGCCACCCCCGCACGGCTCCATCAGCAAAGCCACAACCATACACACAGGCTTGGTGTGGAGTGAGTTAACAATTTCCCCATTACCTCACGCTGGCCTCTGGTCCTATGGAAAAAAATAAACCATCTGGTAATAATATTTCTCTAATAACTGTCTGGGTCTGCGGGAAAGCTTGGCTCGGCTTCTTAGGAAAGATGAGCGGGTCGAGTGAGAGGGGAGGTTGCAGATGCAGCGTGGGAGCTGGAGGAGAGGAGATAATGCCTTCGGACTCTTTCTTCTGCTTCTTCCCCTCTTGCTCCCCACACCAGCTCTCACTTTCCTCAAGGGGGTGCCGCGGAATGCTGGGACGTCACATATTCAGGACACCGGGAAGGGCATCCCCGCAATCTTCTGGGGGTGAGAGCCCCACCGTAGAAGTCTTGAAGGTGAACAAAGCAAAAGTTACTTTCAGAGCTCTTTTTTACCTTTCCTTTAGGAAAACGACACACTTTTCACTCAGAAAATGGACTCAGCTGAAAGCTTAGGCTTTTTAGGGTTGAAAGCATCATGGTTTGGGGATAAAACCATCTCAGACCAGAAAAATCAGCAACATCCTCCGGTTCTCAGAGGAAACAAAACTCAGAGGGGTGTGTGTCTGGTTTTCTGACAAAGCTACAGAAGAAATGATGCGAGGTGTTGATGCCCAAGAATCATTGCTTGCTAGATGCTGGATGCGCCCTTGGCAGGCAACTGTGCTTGTCCTAGCCAGCCCATGAGGTGCCAGCACCCTGGGACATGCTACCCCCAGCCCCGGAAACACCTCTGCCGGGACAGGGGACGGAGCACCCACCTCTTCCATGCAGCTTCTCATGGAGCCCATCCAGCAGGCACGGCATGAAAAAGGGGTGGAAAAAACACACGCTAACCCCTCCAGCAATTGGGCTGAGAATGTTTTCCATTCTTCTGCAATAAAACGTGTCGCCTGGGCGATTCCCAAGGAGTGGAGCATGCTCGTCGGGCTGGGCACGTCTTCCTGCGGAAGGGAGGCACCAGGCGCTCGAGGAACAGCCGAGTAGTTGCCAGACATGGCCCTGGCTCCAGCTGGGGGGACTGGAAGCACTGGCTCCCACCCAACCCCACACCCAGGGGTGGAACAGGGCTTGACCCTCCCCTGTAGTGTGCAGAAGCCAGGCCAGCCTGCATCACCGGAGGGCAAAGAGATGAGCTACCCAGGTAGAAAACCTGATTTTCTGCTGCATGGATGACAGCACCACTTCTAAGCTCCCTTCTCCACATCCATGCAGATGCTCAGCAAACTGTTGGCACACAACAGCTCCCAGGACTGGTCCTGCAAGATTCAGGTGCAACAGGATGAAGACAGGGGTGTCTTTAGGAATGAGGGAGTTGTAGTATGCAGCCGGTGACAAAAAAGAGGAGATAAGGGGATGGCTTTGCAAGTGGTGTTACCCATTAAGCAGCACAACCAAGGTCACTCTGAACTTCTGAACTTTTAGGTTAAGTGCACAGGCTTAATAAGCTCATGAATATGCCACTCCAGGCAGCGTAAAGTTAGAGTTAATGAGATATGACGTACGTTATTAAGGGGATACATGTTAAGGGGGAACACGTAGTAGGCGGATCAGGAAATCTGTATCTCCTGAGCACCTCAGCCAATGGGGAAAGGGAGAGGGTCACATATGGCTGGGAAATTAGGATACAAAGAGGCTGTGTCCTCCAGCAATTTGAGAGACCCCACCGGAATATGCTTGGTGGACTCTCCCTTTATTCATATAAAGTTAATTTTTGTAGGACTCCACTGTCTCCTTTGTGAACACTGACCTCTGGCAATGCAATTGTCCATGCAGGTGGAGGGGGTGCATGAGGCTGGCAGCACTCCCCATCCTCTCCCAAATCTGGGAAAGCAAACCCCCTGGGTGCCCACACAGTGACACACTTCTTTCACCCTTCGTCTTGTTTTCCACCAGCTTGTCTGCTCTTTCGAGCTGCAGCAGTGCTGTAGCACAGCTCCTGTCTTCTGCAGAGCCAAATGACCATCCCTAATTGCTTTCATTTAATTTCCTCCTGCTCTCAAGTGCCCTCCATTCCCCTGAACATGCTTTCATTTTCCCTCTGTGTAGGCAGCAAGCCCCAAAGCCCAAAGAAGCACAGAGGTCTATCTTGCTTGTTGGATATCCTCCAGATAACGTACCTTGGCGGGCTTCATGGCACAGTGAAGCGCAGACCCAGCCTGACCCCTTTCCATGCTTTTCCAGGGGGATGATCTACACCAGTCTAGGAGCATGCACACTCCTCGAGGTCCCTGTTAGTCTCTTCCCAAACTGCTCTTGCTCCCAGTTTTTTCAGTGTGTACTGTTTATACTCATTATTTATGCCACTCCAGCAGCCATCACAGCTTCTGGGGCAATTTGTGCCCTTTGAGAGCAGCCCTGGGATGCAGCAAGGCTCACAGCTGGGCTCTCCTTACACCAGAGCCAGCTCCAGCCTGCAGTCTTTTCCTAGAAGTACAAAAAAGTCAGCTACCCTTCCCAGCAAGGATGCCTTCCCAGCCCGCTCCAAGCAGTGCCAAGCATCCTCCTTGGATCTTTCGCAGACAATGAAAAGCAAATGTAAACCATCCAGCCGTTTTGCTGTCCTTGAGCATATTTTCCCTACTCCGTGCTTAGCCATGGTTGAGACAGCAGCACTGGTGCTGAGCTGGAGGAGAAGCAGGGAGGACAGCTGTCCCCCAGGGGCACCACTGGGGAGGAGCAGGGCACAGGACAGACCTTGGTCCTGCAGACATGAACCTTGCCTGGAAGAGCTCTAGCACAACCCCCTTGCAAAGAGACAGGAGCACTCACCTTTTGAAAGATGCCAGGCTACCGAGCTGGCAAAGGGGCTGGAGCACAGAGCACAGGAGGAGAGCCTGAGCTACCCCATCCTGGAGCAGAAGTAGCAGTTACAGAGGAGACAGCCCATGAGAGGCCCCCAGCACAAGCTGCAGCAAGGGAAGTTCCAGCAGGTCCTAAAGATAAGCATCTCTCCTTCATTGCTTTACTTTTTCAAGAGAAACAACCGAAGATAAACAGGCTGTTTCCACCAAAAGCTGCAGCCAGCTGCCCTGCAGCAGAGGGCTGGAGGCAATAGGGAGGCTTGTGGGGCATCTCCATCCCTTTAAATGCCTTTATGGGGCACAGAGGCTTTGTGTTTCAGCTGATGTCTCCCGCAGAGGAAAAGACAGTGTGTGCAGGTGAAGGACGTGGGCAATTCACATTCCTCCACCTCTCCAGCCTGGGCAGGGTCTCAAGCTTTGTGGGTGGGCAGCAGTATCTGTAGCTGAGCCCCAGGTGTTTACACTCACAGCTCCACCAACTCCTTCCCAAGGGCTGCTCCCACCCAGGGCTGTCTCTGTCTGGCAGCGTCTCTCAGCATCGTGTAAGGATGTGTGGCCATGCAAGGTGCTCGTGGATGGCTTGTGGGAAGGTGGGAAAGGAGCCCTGAGACAGGGCCTCCCATGTTTTCCAGAGCATCAGTCTCAACTGGTGACACCCCACTTTGTGAAGGTCTGCACGGTGCTGCTGCTCCAAGGAATGGGACAAGAGTGGAGACGTGGTTTTCTCTCAGCACATGACCAGCTGCTGAGGCAGGAGAAGCCCAGAAAACCTGGGTTTTAGTGAGAAATGGATGCCAGACCTGGAGCTACACGTCATGGATGCTTCTGAGTCTTGCCTGAGCCTGGCTGGCTCTTTGCACCCCGGACACCGACACACTGCAGGAGCCAGCACGGGTAGCAGTGTGCATCTTCAGTTCCTGGCAAGCGTTGCCTTTGCTGCATCACCTCTTTCCAAATAAAGAGATTCATGAAGGAAAGCAGGAGCAAAATGATTTTTTTCTAGGCAAATTCCTGTCTCAGGCAACATAACAGTGCATTTTAAGGGTGATGACAGCTGACTTTTTACCATAGAAGTTACCTGGCCTTCTGCAAGCTGGCAAGGGCAGCTTTTCTTCCTGGGGATGCATCTGTAAATGCTGGGAGAGTGGGAATGAGCACCTATTTTGCCCGTGGGCCCCAAATGCTGCCTACAAGCTGACTAAGACCTCTCCAGATGGTGCCACAGGCTGACGCTTTTATATAGAGCCAGAGTGATTTGCCATGGGGCTGAGGCCCCAGCCAGGGTGGTGCCAAGGATGGCACAGGTAAGGGGAGGATGACTTCCTGCTGCAAGGCACTTGAAGCAGGCACCAGTGCCCATACAGATTTGGGTGTAGTGCTCCCTGGGCAGCAGGTTTAGCAAAGGTGAAAAGCAGGCTCTGGCAGCTACACTTGGTTTTGGCCAGCTGCCGAAAGCCAGAGGGGCAGGCTGCCTGCCTGTCTGCAGCCCCGCTGCAGGGACTAACAGGAGGAGGGGTGGCATGCACTGTGGAAAATCCAAGTCCAAATGGAGAAAAAGGTTGAAATGGGCATTTTTGCCTTCTTTCC
>NW_009727752.1:81327-82025 GCF_000703405.1 Apaloderma vittatum
CCCTATGGGGCAGAGGTCTGGGTAGGCTTTTCCTGGCTCTGTGGCTGCATTTCAGCCCTGGAATTGGACCAGCTGGGGATGAAGGCCCCTGCTGCCCTGGGGCAACCTCCAGAGCTGAGGTAAAGCCGGCTTCTTATCAAGGTGGGGAGATACCCCTTGCTGGAGGCTGGCTTTACCCAAGCGCTCAGGTGGGCATGGAGGGGCACTGTCAGGGCTCATTGTGTGGCAGGGAGGGGTAGTGCTCTGGCATCTCTTCTCAAGCGAAGCATCCCAGAGAAAAAACATGCCCCAATGTGGCCCAAAATAGTGCTGGGGCTGATCCAGGTCCAGGGCTGGTGTGTAGCAGCGTGGGAGGGGCAGCTTGAGAGCTGCCGTTGTGTGGGGCTGGCCGGGCATTCCATACCCCATCCAAATTGCTGGCAGCTCCTGCCGTGGGCTGCCCCCGTCTGGGGGCCCAGCAGTGACTCACGCTTGCTATAAACATTTCTCCCAACAGATAATGAATCCCGGTCGCTGCTGCCTTCGGGGAAAGCTCTGGATTTTCTTCACAGCGCTCCCCCCTGTACCACTCCCCCTCCCCTCCTGGCAGCCCCGCTCCCACATGGGATCGTTTCCCGATGCCGAGTGGAGCCAGAACTCTGAGGCCCTTTTTTCCCGGTTGTGGTCTGTCTTACAGGCTGCGTAGGCTGAGTTGACCC
>NW_009727752.1:82095-82337 GCF_000703405.1 Apaloderma vittatum
CCCCACTCCCCAAGACCCAGCCGTGCTGTTTGACCAGCACATGCAGCCCCTGGCGACCCCCTTTTGCTGAACCTCCTCATGCTAACTGTGGAGGGCACCTCCAGCAACAAAAGCTTTATTGCATTTACACAAATAAGCCACAAAATACGTTGCAAAGCAGCAAGAGAGTGAAGGGCGATCAAGAAGCGCAGAAAGGGGCGGTGGGGAAATGCTTGCTTGCAGCAGCAGGGATCGCTGCAAGC
>NW_009727752.1:82453-87786 GCF_000703405.1 Apaloderma vittatum
CAAAGGGTGCCACGGAGGAGAGGGAGAAGCTCATGGGAAGATGGTGGTGTCTTCAGGTAGGACTCAAGCATCAGCCGTTGGCCCCATGTTGGCTTCAGTGCTCCGGTCAGGCGGTGAAGGTGTTCCTCCCGTGGGGCTCAGGGTCTGGAGAGCTGGAGGGTCAATGAAGGGACATGATCAGGGCTTAGTTGATGCTCCAATACCAGAGCCTCCCCCTCCCAGCCCCAGCCATGCCTCGGCAGACGCGTGTCCCCACACAAAGCCCTGAGCAACTCTCCAAGGTGATGCTGAAATCACCTGTGTCCCAAAAGCCAAGCCAGAGTGAGCCATACCCAGGCTGAGCTCTGCCACACCAACACAAAATTCACTTTGCTGCAGGAGCTCACACCCGAACACATCCTACACAAGCACCCTGGGCTGCTGGGAGAGCCAAGGAGGTCACCTGGCTTGCTGTGGATGTGCTGTCCGAACATATTGAGGCCACAGGCTTTGTGCAGAGAAAACGCCTCAACCTCATGCTGCTGCGTGCTGTGGGCTGTCCCTGGGCTGAGCATCACCCCTGCCTGCCTCTCTCTGCCCTGCAAACACGGCTGCGAGGGTAAAGCTGGTGCTGCTGACTCCTGTCAGCCTGGGCAGAGAGGTTTGATGGTGATAGGCGAGGGCAAATGCATCGAGAGGCTGGGGTTGCAGGAGCCAGTGGGTGGGAGAGGACCACCGAGCAACAGTGCACCCCCCTGCCCAACCTCTGCCTGAGAACAGCAGAAAGCCCGTGAGTAGGTTCTGTGCTTGGTGTGGTGCTAAAAGGAAGAAAGCACACCCTGCCCATGTTCTGGTCAGCAAGGAGCCACAGTCACACAGCCCCATGCTGCCCCAGTGCAGAGACGATGAGCATCACAGGCTGAATCTTGCATCCCAGGTACATGAGCACATGCACATAAGCAAGTATTTTTTCAGTCCAGCCCCCACCCTGAGCACTGCTGCATTTAAAGATGCGCTGTGCTGTCCTGTGCATCTTTAAATTGTTGCCTTTCAACCTGAAGTGCTTGGAGGGGAAATATACTTGAGGCAAGAAAAGAAATACTAGTATGCAACTGAAAATCTGTTTTAAGCAGAGACAGCAGCTTCTCTGGGGTGTGAGGTCTGCATATTTTTTTATAGGCAGTGAGAAGCCACACACGGTTCCTCTGCAGCTCTCCTGTAAGAGATTCGGGAGCACGCCTGCGTGCTGAGTAGCGCTCAGCAACACCCCTTGGGGAAAACCACAGCACTGGCTGCAGTAGTAGCCTCAGGTTACGTCACTGCAATGTCTGGGTGAGCGCTCTTCCCTGAAGGACCCCACAAAAAAAACCCCCACACCACTAAATGAGAGCTTTTTGGTGAGCACGTCATGAAGCTATCTTGGTCTCCTTTGCACTGGGGAAATCTAGCTGGATTTCTGTTGCGGCTTGACCCTAAGCCATGCCCGCTACCCTGAATTCAGGAGTGATGCTACTCCATCCCTCCAGCCTGCTCTCCCCGAGCTCTTCGTGCCTGGCCGTGCTGCCAGCTGGCTGGCGGCCCGCCGCTGTGCCCATGGTTCCTCCAAGCATCCCGCACCCCGGAGTCTCATCTGAAGAATCGAAACGCAGAGAAGCTCATCCCCTTTTTGGTCCAGATGCAAATGTTCTTAGACACAGGCTTTCCTCCAGGAATAAATAATGCTGCTGAGATGCTGCCTGCAGGGAACCAGAACACAGCGCTTCCAGGAGAGCTTCAAATATTAGAGTCCTCATGCACACCCCAGCTTTCCCTTTCGGGTTCAAAGCAGTTCCTTCTAGAAACAGCCCACGTGTTTTATATCAGCAACAGGCCATGGTTCAGCATGGGGCTCAGAAACGAAGCCTCCTCCCGCCACTCCATTTTTATTTCACCATTTCCTCGCTGCTTTTGTTCCCTGCGTGCAGAGCCAACTCGAGCATCATTTCTGGGAAGAGACATCCTTGTGGTTAAACTGCCTAAACACGAGTGTGGGAATCCAAAGCCAATCTGGTTTCGCACTTGGCTAGATTTAGTCTGCAGGATGCTTTCTGAACGATCTCGTGTCTCTTGCTCCTCTCTGCTGAGACTCGTTCCTGTCCTGCTGCAGCAGAGCAGGAGGAGGGGGGCAGCACATCTGGAATCAAAGGAGTCGCACATCTGGTACATTCAGTACTTCCTAAAAGTCACTGCCACGTTACTCTTTGGATGGAGGCCTGGGGCTCAATGCATAGCAGAGCGGATTAAGATCCACAGCTGCATTTTTTTCGGAAGGGAAAGCAAAAATAACCCTCTCAGCAGAGCCCCAAGCTCCCTGTGATATCCAACATGGGAGCAGGGCAATTGCACCGAGAACGTGACCTTTTTGCAAATTGTTCCACCCCAGCGCCAGCTGCAGACGCTCCGGCCGTAAGCCAAGGCACGTCACTCCCTTCCTACACACGCCAACCTCCCTGGGGACAATGGCTCAAGACCCTCAGGACCTCTCCCGCAAAACCTTACCCTTCCGTTGTGAAATGCTGAGCCAGGGAGACCAAACAGGCTTGGGCCAGCGTAAGGTGGGGGCTTGTGCCGCCAACTTCGTCACCTGGTGCAACCAGTATGATCGTGGCCAAGGGAGCTGCTAGTCACACATGCTTGCCCAGGTGGGCTAGGGTGTCTCCGTGAAGGTCTCAGCGCTGATAGGACCTTTGCCACAGTGCCAGCTGCCTGCTAAGTGCATATCACTGCTGGCCACTGGTTGGGGGGGGACACACACAAACCCCCACTCCCTTCTCACATCCAGCAGTGTGGAGTGTCTCCTGCAAGCAGATGGAGCTGAGACTGGGAGCATCCAACACCCAAATGCTGCCCACGCCTGGCTGGAGCAAGATGCTTGCGAAAAGCTGGTCAATAGGGACACCTAGTGACCAGCCTTGGGGGGCCCAGGGCCCAGGACTGGGGCACCCTCCATGCGGCTGAGTGTTGTAGCCTTAAGGGAAGTAAGTTCCTGGGCTCTCATCTTCTGCAAACGGCATGAGAAATATGTCAGAAAGTGTGTCCAAAGAGCCTACACCTTCCTTTCACCCCTGTGGCCAAGGAGAAAATAAGATTAAGGATTCATCCCTCCCACAGCACAGAGGATCCCCCAGAAAGCCCTACCTCTGCTGGCAGGGGGGGGGGGGGGGAGCGGGGCAGAATTACACTTGCTAAAGGTCCACAAGATAGAAATTAGCATGATTAAAAGTGCTTAGCTTGAATAAAATAAACCCCTTGAATTACAACTAAAAGAGAGAATTAAATTTAAAGAGCGTCTCTGGTAAAAGTCACTTTCCCTTAGGGGAAACCATCTATTTTTTTCAACCCCATCATGGATTAGATTTGCAAATACAGCCTAGGAAAAAAAAAATGCACATAATAATACTCCAAACACTTCATTTTGGGAGGATGACCTCGGAAGAATAGGAGGAGGAGTGGAGACCTTCAGCTGAGGAGTGAGGGGCCAAGCATGGTCCTCAGCCAGACCCTCTCCAATGGAACGCCACCACACTCCGGGGGCAGGGATCAGACCAATACTTCCCTGCCAAAGTAATAATTTCCCACTAAATAACACGTTCTGAAAGAGTTTGACGGAGTAATACAAAGTTGGTTGTTTCCAAAAATGTTGAATCATTCTGTCTGCATTAAGTGCATTGCTTTGAGAGAGAAAAGCGATGCACTAAAGCTATTCTGTTGATTAACTGGGACATTCACCTTGTATGGAATATTTACTCCAATATTAGAGATGTGCGGCATTTTTCCCAGTGGCATGGCTGTGGATGCATCACTTGGGCATTTTAATTTCATATAAATAACTTCATATAAAACCAAGACATATCACTTGCAAAAGCAAAAACATTGAGGGTCCTTCCAAAGAAAACAGCAAATCTCCTTCTGAGCCCTACCAAGGAAATCAAAGCCAAGTTTGACACATTCCTTGTGAGTTTGTTGTTATCATTGTCATCGACACATTCCCAGGAGATACTGCAATTATTTAAACACCTCTTTCTCCAAGCCCAGATGATAATGGATAAGCTGCCAGATTCTCACATAATGCTAAAGAAGTCACAGAGTCAAAGGCTTGGGTAACATCGGAAGGAGGGATGCCTCCTGCAGAATCCCACCCAACACTTTCCGCTTGCTCCCCTCTCTCCAGCAAAGCGCTCAGCTCCTTCCTGCATCCTCTAAAACCCAAATACACAGCAGGGAGGAGCAGCGGGTGGGCTGTACCTCTCCCTCCACCAAGAGGGGGATTCCCGAGCCTCCTCAAGTCCCCTGGCAATACCTCGAGATTTAGCAATCACACAAGCAGACATCATTCCAATAAAGCGAGCTGAAATGCTACCCCAAGAAGGCAAAACCCAGCCCAGTTCTCTGACCTCCAGGACGGCACATTTCAGCAACAGTCTTTAAAAACCACATCCTGAGCAGCGTTGCTTTTTATCCAGGCACTGGAAGATTTATGAGGCGCTGCCACGGCTCCACACAGAGACAAGGCTGCAAGGTCAAGGTGCTTCTGTAAGGTGGCCACTACCACTGGGACCATCCCTTGCCCCCACAGCCCTGTGCGCTGTTCCCCAGAGCGCTCCCACCAGCCCAGGCCCTTGCTGCAGCTTGACACAAGAGCTTGGATACCCATCCTGATGCCAGAGCGATGCTCGTATCTGACCTCCCCTCCTTCACTATCGATTCCTGCGGTGGCTTTACTGTGACATATCTTAGCAGGCTGGAATGGGGATGGCACCCCAAAGGGAATGTTATCTGCAGGCTCACTGACACGGGGATAGGTGTAGTGCTGCAGTCCGCTCCTCCCCTCTAGCAGCCTGTGAGCTCGGCTTCATCTGGCAGACCCAATCTGGCATCTGCTAGTTTGGGCAGCGCTGTCTCAGTGGAGGTGGGGAATAGCGCAGGGAGCACAGCACGCACTCAGCACAAAATGTCAGAGCAGGCACAACGTGGGGACACCGCAGGCCCCCGCATAAAGCCATGTCCACATTCACTGCAGTTAGCACGCTATTAGGGTCCCCTGCCTTCCTCAGAGAATAAGCACCTCACAGATATATGAACCCCACAAACAATTTGGCTTGTGATGGATTTCTCAGGCTTGGTCAGTGTGATGCTGCTGCTGATTTCTGGCTACCCTCTACGTGCCAGAGCTTTAAAGTGCTGCTGCACGCCAAGCAAGCAGCACAAGAAGAGACAGGCTGCTCCTGCCATGCGTTTTAGTCGCCTCCATCACCTGCAAGATCTGCTCCTGCTCCAGCTAGTCCTACAGCCCCACAGGAGAGCCGAGCCACAGA
>NW_009727752.1:87817-99766 GCF_000703405.1 Apaloderma vittatum
GGAGGGGTGGCCGGCCTCCCTCTGTGCACCACCCATCTCCGAGGGGAGCATCACCCCAGGCTGCTGGCTGCCATCACTTTGCTTGGAGGGTGGTGGTAGTGGGCTGAGGAGCTTTTGCTGGCTGGCAAGTGTCCTGGCTCATGATAAGGCTCTGACATGCTCATGGATGGTTATTTTCATGCTGGGTCTCACACACAAATATTTGGTTCTTTCAACAAGAAAAATACTTGGGCTAAACCAGACCGAGGAAGAGGAGAGGATGAGGAGTGCCGGTTGCTCATGGCTGACTTACCACCTTGGCATGTGGCTCTATGCTTGCTCTGGCAACTTGGAGGAGGCAACATTTGGTGCCTGGGCTCCCTCCCTCCTCCAGCATCAGCACAAATAAAGAGTGGGGCTGCTGCCAGGGGAGGTTACTGGCTCCACCTGACCCCCTGCAGCAACACCCAAAGCAGCTGTGTGAATAAGGGGATGCTCTGGAGCTCGTTTGGCTGCTGGATCACTTGAAAGGCACAGCTGAATCCAAACTGCCAGGGAGAGCAGAGCAAGGGGTTGGGAATGGGCAGCAAAGCACTGTACGGAGGAGCTGGAAGCACCTTTAAAGGCAGAGGCCTGAAACACTCCAGAGCTGAGCACATGTGAGTTTATGACACCTTGGCTGAGTGAATCACTGGTGCTGGAGGCCACTTCCACCTTTCTGGAGCTTTGCCAGCAGCGTGCTCCTGGGCTGCGGGAATAGACTTCTGAGGAGAGGTGGCGATGCTGCCTGGTAGACATAGACAGCTGTCTGGATAGATAGCATCTAGATAGATGCAGACACTCAAACTCACTCCCTTCAGCCTCTCTGAGCTGTGCCACCATCCCTGCCAGCTGCCGAGCAGCTGCACGAGCCCCTGTGCTGGGGCTGCAGCCCATAACCCCTGCCCATCCCTGGCTTGACCGGTGTGGTGGCATCACCTGGGGCCCCCACCACAGCCCTGGGCAAGTGCTGAGCAGTCAGCACTGGCCACAGGAGGAGAAGGGGTCCAGCATCCCAGCAGGAGAAGGGAGAAGAGTTGCCAGTGGTGCCTGGCAGCGCTGGAGGAGGAAGAGAGGGAAAAGCCATGAAGTCTTGGGGTTCACCTGGAGAAACAATATATTTCCCATGTGGTACAGTGCAAAAAGGTATTGTGTGGCTGCTTTAGCTGCCTGGGGGCATGGTGTTGTCATGATCTTCTCATTTACAATATGTACAGTAGGAAATTCACAGATGGGAAATATATTTGTTTCCCCATTTGAGAGGTAGGAGAGAGAAGTACAGCCTGAAAGCAGAAGGCAGGGCTGGACACAGAGGGTCTTGGGGAAGGGTGTGGGGCACAGACATGGCAGATCCATCCAGACAAGGGGGCCATAAGAAATGCTTGTTGTCATACTGTAACTTGTAAATTAATCTTAGGGAAAAACCAAAGCATTATGCAAGCCAAGTACCCTCCATTTAAAACAACAACAAACAAAAAAACCCCATGGAACCACTCAGGAAGTGCATCTCTCAGGGGGACCTTCTCTTGATAAAATAAAATATGATGTTATAATAGTAACGGTAATAGGAATAATAATAATAATAATAACAAAGGGTTTGTAGACAACCTCCACCTTCCCTCCAAGCAGCTAAAAAGGTGCAGAAGGACGCAGAGGGAAGGATGGGGCTGGAGATGGTGGGGCAACCCAGGAGAAGAACAGTCGGAGCCCATCGGTAGCAGAGCTGCACAGACATTTATTGAACACAAACAACGACAAACACAGCCAGCTCACAGAGCTTCCTGAGCTATCGTCCAAAGGTTTTGCTTGTGGGGACTGTCAAAAGAGTGCTTTCAAAGGCCCCTGGGGGTGTGAATCCCATACAGCTGAATTCTTCCCACTTCCAGTCGCTCATTAGTTAAAAAAGAGGACTGTTTTTGTGTATGCATGTGTGTGATTCCCTTCGTTCAGTATGAAAAATGGCTTGTCTGGACCCTGCCATGTTGCAAAGAGAGAAGTCTGCGGATGAACCCACGCATGCACGTGGGCTTGGCTTCTGCACGTTCTGCTTCCCGGATAGCACAGGGTGAAAACTATGCCTTACCCTGAAGGCAGGGATGCAAGGTGGCAAAGGTGAGCCAGGACAAGCAAAGCGAATGAAGAGGGAGCATCAGAGGAAGAAGAGTGAGAAAATTAAGTGCTCTGAAGCACACACAGCTCTGGGTGGCGTCACATGTCCATAGGCTACAGCAAGTACCGCCAACGTCAACTCAAACGTGTAAGTAGCTACACTAGACTGACACTAGAGACCCCGTCAGCTTCTGAAGTCTCGCAAGCAGAAAAAAAAGAACCCACAACCCCCCTCCCCACCCCCCAAAAAGCAGATGAAGTAATAACACCGTACGCTGAAAACAAGGACCATAACCAAAGAATTCGGGAGCAGCCTCAGGAGCACAGTAAGGAGCTCTTAAAGAAACGTTCCAGTGTGTGCATATGTGTGTGTATTTATATATATATATATTCGTTAGTAAAGAAAAGAGTATCTGTGGAGGCAAAGGGAAGACGGTAAAAGTACAGGCAGTACAGGCTGGGTGGAGTGCCGGTGGCTGGAGAGGGTCAGGTGGTGCGGAGTGGAGGATGGTGGGTGGAAATTAGAGTGCGCCCATTCCAGTGACCTCAGACGTCAGCCTAGAATAGACAGGGGCAGAGAGAGGGGTAGGGGGGAGACAAAAACAAGCACTTAATAACCGGAGCAGAAAAGAAAACGAAGACCCTGCGGGGCAGCACTCCTCCTCTTTGCCTACGCTCCGCTCAGACAGGGGTCAGAGCATCACCAGGTGGCTTCAGCGCACAGGGGTCCCCGTGGAAGGCACAGGGGGCTGGAGCACAGAGCCAGCTGCATGGCCGGCTGCCTTCCCCTCCTCACAGCTGCCAGGCAATGCCCATCCCCGGCACTGCAGCGTGGCACAGGTGCCACCCACCAGGGGTGCTGGCAGGAGACATCCCATCACACAGCTTCACTTCTACCGGCATCCGTCCCACAGAGGACAGGCAGCTCTCCCAGCATCCCTGGCTTTTTCATTTCACTCTGGTTTTGGAAAATACAGGAGAGGCTGAGCTGTGCCCCATCCTGCCCCTGATCAGGTCATATCTCTCTCTGCCACAGCACAGGCTGCAGCTTAGCCAGCCCTTCCTGGTAAAGAAGAGCTGCTCGTTTTTCTTTTCTTACTCTTGTCTCAAGAGGTTGGGGGGATTATCAAGGAACTGCAGGGAAAGCCACTTGGCCGTGCCCACGGACGTGGGGCTGGCCCTGTCCCTCTCCTGAGTGGCTGGAGAGGTGCCATTGGTGTGGGCAGCAGGACAGCAGGGCAGGAGGGGATGGTGGAGGTCTGTTGCAGGTCAGGGCTGAGGTGGGTTGGGTGCAAGGAGGAGAAAGGATGTACAGACCTCACCGGTGCTCCTAGCCCACATTGCAATGAAGGTCAGAGTCACCGACAACAGCCCCCCGTCCTCGGGACCCTGCCGGCAGCCTACCGCAGCCACGCACATCCTGGGCTGGCGATGGGTTGGTACAGCACCAGCTCTGCTTGCGGCAGAGGGCACAGACAGACAGACAGCCTCAGCTTGCGCGGCTGTGCCAGGCGGGTGCGAAGCCAGTGAAAGGCCCTGTCTCTCCTCAAGCTCCTCATCCACGAGTCCACAGATGCAGGCAAACAGGTCCGCGTGAGCACCCCGGATACTGCTCACCGCCGGTGCGGAGCTGGTCCACAAATCCCTCTCCAGCTGTGCCTCCTCTATACGCTCCCCTCGCAGTCCTTCGCTGGACCCCCGGTCCCCCACAGCACAGGCAGCGCTGCCCCTGGCTGGAGGCAGCACTGGGAACCCCCAGTCCCTACAAAGTCCTGCAGTGCCAAGCTTGTTAGTGTGAAAAGGAAGCAATCAGGCCATTCCCGTGTCTTGCGTTTATTGGACTGATTATTTTCATTGGGCAGAGGAAAGCCTTTGGGAGGGCTGGAAGGATGCAGAAAAGGCTCTGAGCTGGCTGCAAGTGATGCTGGGATCCCAGCGAGCAGGTCCCAAGTGATGCCTCCCCACCACCGGCTCAGTTCCATCCCCGTCCCTGCACACTGCCTCGTCCGCAGGGAAAGACGGCGGCGATTTTGCCCACCCACAAGCAAAATTCTTGAGCGAGGGTGGCAGGTGAGCAGGCGACCGGCGCAACCCACGGCTGCTCCGCTGGCACCCAGTCCCCAGCCAAAGAACCAGCTGAGGGGCGAGGTCCCACTGGTGATACCTGGTCCCCGCTCAGAGGTCTCCGCAAGCCACCATCCATCCCAGCTGGCCTCAGGAAGCCCCTCCTGGCCCACAGTGCCAGGAGTGTGTGCTGCTCCCACCGCACCGGCAGGATGGGTTCAGCCGTGGCAGGAGGTGGTGGAGGTCGGCGGGGGGGTCTCACCTGGCGTTGATGAGGTACTGCGCGAGGCTGATGTTTGCAGGGGTTCCTGTGATGGTAATTTGGCGCTCCGATGACCCTTCCGTGGCATTGGCGATTTTGATCTGCGCTCCCGACATCTGCCGAATTTCATTGATTTTGGTCCCTTGGCGTCCGATTATGCAGCCTATTAGCTAGAAAAAAAGCACGGAGGGAACGTCTGAGAAGCAGCCGCTCTGGCACTCACCGCTGGGACGCGAGCACAACTGCACAGCACCGGCCAGGAGCTTTCCTCACTCTGCCCTGGGATGCAAGTGACCTTAATGCTCATGAAAATAGGAGAGGCACAGCCCAGGGGTGAATCCCACCTGCGCGCAAGCCCGGTCCTCCCAGGACATGTCCAGCAGCCTGCCCTGCTCTGCTCCTCGGGGAGCAAATTTCAATTATGCACACACAATGACCAGCATCTCAGAGAGCTTCAAGAAAGGAGAGGCATTATACTGTGCTCATTTTGGTAGCAATAATTTTCATGGTCTAATAAGTGGCCAATGTTTTGCAAGGATGGGAATAGGTCATGTTTCAGAGTGTGCTCCTCACTTATCCCCTTGCCAATCACAGTGAACCTGAAGGTGGTAATACAGCACCAGAAGAAAACAAGACCGCCACCTTCCCTGGAGACAGCCCAACCCCAAGTGCCCCCTCATCAGCTGGAGCAGCCACATACCATCAATAGCTTCACGTTGCTCACCCCATTCCACACTTTTTCTACCCTGCTGCCTCTATTACCCCCTTCAGCTCTTCTGGCGCAATGCAAGGGCTTGCCAGTGTGCACACTATTGACAGGAGAGCACCACATGGCTGTGGTGCCAGCAAAGGAGGAGAATTCTACTCAAAAACGTGTCTTTTACCCTCCTGTGAAAAAAGCAGAGCCAGCCAGAGGCTTGAATTTCCTCAGTGGTCCTCAATGCCCTGAATTTCCTTCACAGTCTATATCTTTGCTCTCACTTATTGGTGCATTGAACTATGGTTTCTTGAAGCACTTCCACAAGCTGTCAGTGCGTATCCAGATGTCCATCTTTTCCAAGGCAGGCATGAGGTGTTTCTGCAAGCTCCACCTAGCCGTCAGTATTTGAGTTCCTGTTTTGTTTGCACTTGGGAATTCTGTACATGGGACATTGATCTCAACAGCTGCTGGACTTTTCTTGCTGCTGTAGAAGCGGAAACAACTACTTCTCCAAATGTTCACTGGTCCTATTGTCAGACCATGGGGCTGCCTTTGTGTTCCACACAGATGTTAATATACACTCCACTGTAGCACTGGAAGGGTACCAACTATCTCAGGGGTTGCACTGTGATATTCAGCCCAACAGCTATCCATCCTGGTCTTCAGGTAGCAGAAATAACCCAGAGATGCATCAGCAAATGAATATCCCTTGCAGCTGGGAACCTGCTGGGGAGGCCTGAGGACCCAAACTTATTTTGAGAGACGTTCACCAACATCCAAGCATCTCTGCAGAACATTCAAGCTTTTCATGGAAGTCAGAGGAGTGACAAGATGGATTTCACCAGCAGCTTTTCTTCAGCTCTCTCTGCTGTGTAACCACTAGCCGATCTACACCACTAAAACACGCCTGTAGACCTGTGGCTTTAAGAAATCCAAAACTGCCTTCAGCTTCCCAGGACAGTGGCAGTAGGAATTTAAGAGCCTTCAAAGCAACATGAGGCAGAGCTAAGGAGGCATTTTCAGCAGGCAGAAAGATGCAGGTGATGACATTTAAAGCTGTGCAGGTCAGATGAGAGCCAGGCGTTCAGTAAGTGAATGCTCTGAGTTCTCCTAAGTCCTGTGGCAGGTCCCTTGGCACATTAAAGGTGACAAAAGGCTTCTTTGGAAACATTGCTTAGTATCTCTGAAGATGTCCTCATTGCTGCCAGGGCCACAGTCCCCCACACCTGACAAACACAGCTGTTGCAACCTCACAAGTGCTTGCAGAGCTTCCTGTAGCGTCCCAGAGACGGGTTCTTGTTGGACGGACAGAAGTAGACCCCGGGTCAGCCCTGCTGACATCTCCCATGGGCTCTTCCGCAGAGCCCTCCCACAGAGGTTGGCCCCAGGGTGAGGCATCTCCAAGGGTGTCATCCTGCAGATTCTCAGAAGCTGTTTCACTGCCGCATCTCTCGGGTGGAAGGAGGCCTTATAAGTGTCCAGGAGGAGTGGATGTGCTGGGCAGCTACAGCCAAGCTTGCTGCCCTTCCCTCACGCTGCCATGTGTTGGTGAAAAGCAGGAAGAAGTGGCAACAGCTGCCAGACCCAAACCCCCAGATACTTCTGATGAGGATGGGGCTGAAGGTGCTTGAAGGTGTTGGAGACAGAGACTGGAAGTCAACCGCCGACTTGCCCTGATCCTGATTTGGCATCCACTGGTTATCAGCCCATGGAAACCAGGAGACCAACCAGTCTGGAAGCGAGTGAGACCTTTGGATTCAGGCTCTCCATCTCACCTCCTCCCACCTGAGCATCCCCAAGCACCCTCCTCACACCGCTCAGTGCCCAATGTGACTCCAGCCTCCTCCCACCGAATATCCCATCCAACATCCACTTTACCACAATGCCTCCATCTACAACACCTAAAAGCTGACTGCCACCCATACTAAGACAAGCCATGCCATCCTTCAGACACTTGTGTGACCCTTTGTGGCATTAGAAACACTACTTACCTCCTCCACAACCCCCCAGTAACTATGCTTGAGCCAGTGCTAGATTAAGCAATCACGGTTCAATCAGGGCTGGCCCTGGAGCTCTCTCCCCTTCCCAGTGCTGTCAACTGGGCATATTTCATGAGCACTGAGTTCACTTGGAAAGGGAAAAGAAGCATTAAGAAGGATTGTACCTAGGAAAGCTATCAACGAGGTAAAGTCCAATGGGTTCTTTATGCTGCAGGCTGACCCCCAACAGACTGCACATGGCACGGGTGAACCTGGTGAAGGGGCATCTCTGAACATATCTAACAAAGTCATATGCCTGCAGCTTATACATATATATATACACACACATATATATATGTGTATACACACACACACATGCTGAGGAAGCACTTGGATTTACTTACATCATTGGGAATGGTGAGTTCATGAGTACTGGCCGGGGGACTGGCATCCAAACCTGGGCATATGCAAGGGAAAATGGTTATAGCTTGCAGAGGCAGTGCGGTGGAGCTCCGCTGCTTTCCCGCAACAGTCAACACTGCAAAGGCTGCGTCCTGCTCCGAGGTGGGGAGGGGAAGGGGATCACACACTCTGGTACAAAGAGGAGGAAGATGGTTGCTACCTGACTTTGCTGGCGCTGGGTGCCACCTTACCCTGCGTCCCTCGAGCTGTCCTCGCAGGTGCTGCCCCATGAGTGCCTCGCTCCCCACCCTCCGTCCTCCCACTGCGAGTGGCTCCAGAGGAGGGTGTGCTGTAGTGCAAGGTCGCAGCATCACTGGAGAGAGGTGGGAAAAGCGCCTTCCTGCAAAGCCCTCCTGCACCCAGCAGCAGACAGCCTGCTGGCTGGGAAACCCAACCCAACAGGTAGACAGCCTGCCAGCGGGAGGGCTGCCCATGCACCCTCCAGCCCTCTCTGGACACAGCAGCCCAGAGCTGCTTGGTTATGACAGCAGCTCTGTGCTCCAACACCGGTTTCCCCAGGGGATCCGGCAGTGCTAGCACAGGGCAGCCTGCAAAGCACTCTGCAAGTTACAACCCCACGGACTTGCACACTGAATTTAAGCCAGACTAAGATATGCTAAGACAAGCACACTATCTGGACCCAGGACTGATGGTCCCTCTTACTCCCAAGGAAAAGCATGGCAAGCAGTATGGGCGCATAGAGCCTCTTCCCCACAAAATTACATAGCAGGGAAGGAAGGCAGCAATATGCTTTGTCCTGGCCTCTCCAGGGCCAGGGAGTAAACTCTCTTCCATGGCGGGAAAGGCTGGAGTCAGAAAGCTACCCTGTGCGTGCAGCTCCAGAAGTAAGAGGACAGCATGCCATCATGCTCCTAGGCCAGGTCGAAGCCTGCCTCTCCCACAGTTTTCCATATTAAATCACCTCAGTGCTGAAGCTAGGATGCCCAATGTCAAATCTGCAAGAGAAAAGCTGTCTGGTGGCTAACAGGAATTTGCAGTAACTGCTTAAAACCCCTTTTCCGTATGATATAAGCTACTCATGAAGGCTTTTAAGAGCAGTGTGCATGAGAGGGCAAGAGACTGCAAGGTCTGTTTCAAAGGGGAGTAAGAAGGTGCAGAGTAAAGAAGCACGAGGAGGCTAGAAGTGCTGGGCTGCTACGACGCAAAACATTAGCAGCACCAAATTCCTCATGCCACACAGCAACATGCCACTGCCTTAACTGGGCTGAGCAGCTGCTACAAGCAACAGCCAGGGTTTGCTGGTCTGCATTTCCACCGAGGGCCTCCACGCTGCAGAAGAGGAGCTCCCATCCATTTTTGCCAGCAACAGCCTCATAGGTTTTAAAATCTAGCAGGTCTGAACTGATGCCTATGTGGGTATCAGCACTGTCAGAGCAAGATTTCTAAAATACTAAAAAGAAGCCTTAGGTTGCAATCCTATTTGAGCATCACCAGTGGGAAGAGTATCGGGTATCTTCGATGCGCTCAGGCATGATTCCTGTGCTTTCCAGAATGCAGCTTTGCAGCTGCACCCCCCTTACAGAGATGCAACGCCTGGCTACAGCACGCAGGCACCCCCTTGCAGGAGGCTCCTTTACCACATTTTTCACTTGGGAGAACATAGAGGAGGGGGAATGCAGGGGATGAGGATGCAAATCTTCCACTTGGCAGCCCTAAGCCCTCCTTCACCCCTTCTGGGTGTACAAACACCAAAGCTTGCACAAAACAGCTCGTGCCCAGGTTTTACACAGTGGGCAACACTTAATGCTGACTTTATGGCACACTGCACTGGAAAAGACATTTCATCAGCCCTAGGCCATCTTTCATTCTGAGCCTCCTCACAGTCCAAGGCAGGTCAAATTGCACCTAACACAAAGACATGTCTCAGGATGCGAGTGTCTTGATCTCTGGGCCATGCATCACAAGGCTGTGTTCAGCAGCAGCCCAGGTATGGCAGAAAACATCTTCTGAACAGGGCAGAGCAGTGGGGATGAGCTCAGAGCAGCACTGAGGCACCCAGGAGTCTTTGGAAATGCAAGCTAGACTTCTCAGACTCATAGATAGGGTCCTTCACCCCACACTCAGATGGCATGGGTGCTGCTGAAAGCCCTCGGGGCACGCAGTGCTGTGGTGCTGCCCCACCCCCTGCATCACATCGGCCATCGAGGAATGGCCACGTCCTTCTCCATTACCTGGAGATTGTTCATTTTAACACACCTGATCCTCCCGCTCTGATACATGCAGTCCTCACAGCCGTAACATGTCGGGCAGAGGAGGGGACAGGGCAGGATTAGGCTGGAAAGGGCAAAGCAGGGCATGCAGAAAAGGCTGTGCAGGCTGGTGTCATGAAATCTGTGTTTGCTGTAGTCTTGTGGGGTCTATTTACTTGGGCTACGTTTGCTTTTGTATTTAGGCAATATCCCCAGACTGTTTCAAATCACATGCGTGACACACCCTCACTGGCCGCGGAGCACACATGTGCCCCAGGTGTGCCCAGGGGAGGTCTGGCTCACACCGCCTACGATTTTCCAGGCATCCGAATAACTCTTCTAAGCAATGGTAGGTTATAAAAGATAAGCATGTTTGGCACATCTGGATGAATGTGCGTGACATTTGACATCAGTGTTTCTCCAAGATGACAGCCATGCACTGGCTCCTCAGGGTCCTGTCCCACTAAAAATGCAGCTCACCCTGAATGGCTTAGAGATGGCTAAAACTGTGTCTTGCTTCTGCTCCCACAGGCATTTTTCCTACTGTTTCTGAGCAAAGTTGATGCAAAATTAAATGCAAGAATAAGAGCGATGACTCTGATGTCTTTCTGTTGCACAGATGGCAGTTACATGCAAACAGCAAAAACCTACGCAATAAAATCCAGGCACTTTTCTTTGACATGCTGTACAAAGGAGAATGGCAGCCACAGTGCTGCCCGTCTCCCCCTGCCCACCAAGAAAACCTGCTGCCTTCTCTGCAAATACCACAATTTATCTAGCAGCACAACAACGTCACAGTCCTACTCAAGAAATGTATTTCAACAGAAGCCTGCTTATTTCCCTGTGGCTTTGTGTTTTACCTGATGATTGGCCCATCAGATTTTGAGCTTCTTCGGAGGAATGTAAGGGCAGCTTTTCTCCTGAAGAGCAAAGAAGAAACAGGTTTAATGCTTTTGCCTTCGAGGAGATAAGCAATGTCACTTCATCTAGGAAGCTCAAAATATGATGAACATACTGTCAGAAAAGGCATTTCCAACTGGCACTCTGACCACCAAGTAAGCAAAGGTACTTTATCTCCATCCCCTGCATTCTAGCTGCTTCCCAGGTTGCCGTGAAACGTGTTAACTGCTGTGCCAGCCTTGGGGACAAGGCTGCTGAGCCACGGCAGGTCTGGCTGTCTTGCGGTCCACGTGGCTCCCTACGGCCACATGTCTTTCCCATTGCTCTCCCCACCGTGGGGCTGCCATCCTGCTTGGCTCAGCACGGCTCCCTGCACATCCCCTGCCTGGGGCAGCATCCCCGGCCAGCGCCGAGCCGTTCCCCCCCGGGAAAGCGGGGATGTCCCACCGGGGTCCGGATCAGCGGGTGGCAGGGGATGCTACCTCCTCCAGGTGGGAGACTGGCGCTCGTCACTTCTGCTGCTGGGAAACCCAGCAAAGCTGGGAGCAAGGAGAGTGTGGCTTCACAGGAGCAGTCCAGGCATTCACGGTTAATGGCTGAGAGCTTGCCCATTGAGGATCGTAACCCCCAAATATTTGTCCTGTCTCCCTTTTAACTTTTCCCCATGGACACTGTAACTTCAGTTTTTACTCGCCCTGCTTGTCTCCATTAAAAAGCACAAGTTTAGAAAGAGAGAGAAACTCTACAGGTAAGAAGAGAAGGATATCTAGAAAGGGTGTGTGGGTACGTACCAGGGAAAGCGGGGGTGGTCTGTCCAAGGGGAGTAAAGGGGGTTTGCTGCATAGCCAACTGGTGGAGCTTGGTCAACTGCTGAGGGGTAGGAGGGACATTAGAGCTAAGAAGGTTATTGTCATAGAGTACAACAAGTCACACCGAAAATCAAGAACAAAATTATAACGGAAGAAAAAAAAATAAAACAAACCGAAAAAAACCAAACCAGGAAGCCATGGTGAGACATGGCAAAAACATTAGCAGAAGGACTTGGCCTGGGTAAAATGCAATAAAGCCCAAATCTTTTGCAGAAGTGCTTGGTCAAGGTCTGAAGTACAATACCAGCAAGAAGCCCATTCTTAGTTTCAGCCCCTCGTCAAACTGTTCAGCTCCTTCACCATGAGCGAGCGGATGCCTCGGCGCATGGGTGGCTTCTGCGGCGGCGGCAGGGCCTCTGTCCACGGCGCTTCCAGC
>NW_009727752.1:99799-112082 GCF_000703405.1 Apaloderma vittatum
CTCCTGCTCTCTTCATGGTAGTTTTAGAGCAGGTGAGCCACCTCAAAGGCGCTGCCAGGCTGGTGGCCACCGCGTGCCAGCAGCCAGAAGACCCTCTTTGTGTTGCTGGAGCTGCATCCTGACCGCTTGCCCCCGCAGCAAGCGCTCTCGTGCTGTGCCTCCAAGGGCAAATGCCTCTGGGAGACGGACAAACTGCAGCTCTTAACGTCAGCTCGTTATGAGCACAAGCCCCTTAGCAGTGTGGGGAAATAACGGGCTTCAGCCATGACCAGTAAGTATTTCAGATCCTTGTATCCCTTGTTGTGCTGGGTAGCTTTTTGTGCTCCGTCAGGAAGCAGTTGCATTAGAGAGGCATTTGTTTGGAATACATTTTGTGCTCTGCTCCAAATTAAAAAAAAAAAAACAACAACAAAACCAAAACAACAACAATAAAACAAAAGAAAAGAAAACAAACTGAGCTGAAGTCTAGCAGTGAGCAGGAGGGAGGGTCTTCATCACCTTCCACTTGGCAATTTCACAGGTGCTCAGTGGGTTGCCAGGATTGCATCATCCCCTAAATGCAAACCACTGGTGGAACCCATCCCCTCCCTGGCGAGGGAAAGGCAGGAGTTACATTTCCACATTTTAGTGGGAAACAATACTCAAAAACCTCCTTGCTCCTGCAGCATGGCTGGGGAGGGAGCATGGGGAGGCCTGGCTGGGAGCAGTGAGGGGGAAGCGCTGGAGAGAGCGGACCCGGGTGGCTGAGCACACCGGGGGAGAGACCAGAGGAAGGCGGTGGGGAGGGAAAATGCCTGCATGTCCCCAGGGAGGTACCCACGGGAGCCCAGCCTGGCAGAGGTGTGAAGATTTCCAGCCTCCACCAGCTCGGAGGAGAGGCCTTGCCACCCCACGAGAAGAGGCGCTTGCATACGTCCTCCTGTGCAGCACAGAAGATAAGGCGAAGGCGTGCCACAGCGGGTCCTTGTCGAAACACAGTCAGCTCCGGGCAGGACCCAGCACGTCACCGCTCCTGCAGGTAGCGGGGGCATCAGCATCCACCACTTTTTAATTTAAGTAATATCCTGTTTTCTACCAAACTAAACCCTTGTGCATCCTGCTTGCGGAGCTTCTTGTTACAACCAGTCCCACTAGAAGGAATCTAGATCATAGATCATAGATCATAGAAAGGCCTGGGCTGGAAGGGACCTTAGAGATCATCTAGTCCAACCTCCCTGTCATGGGCAGGGACGCCACCTCTTGACTAGACTAGACTAGAGGAAACCTCCTGCCTCTTTCCCAGCACTGACAAGGAGCACCAGGGAGGCAGAGACCCTCAGGCTTCAACTGTGACCTGGAGCAGGGGTCCTACTTTGCCTGATAAAAGAAATACCAAAATCCTTTCTAAGACTGATCTAGCATATTTTTAAGAGTAGTTTGGATACTGATATGTAGCAAACACCCATAATAATTGCAATGAAAATGCCTACAAGAGAAGATTGCTACGCCTAGGTGTTAAAGTGAAAGCCACTACGCGAATGCTTGCAGTACATGAAAAACCTCCTCTCCTATTTCCTCGAAAAAGCTGTAAGTAAAGACCTGAGCGTATTTGTTCAATGTTCTTCAATGCACTGCTGGGAGGGACCAGACAGGACAACAGTGCTGGGGCCAACGCACAGCTACGCCAAGCACCACGGGGTACCCCCAGCCATGCCTGGTTACATTTCACCGGCTTCCAGCCTTACTCAAGAGCGACAGCTTTGTCTGGGAGCTTTCTTGAGCTTGACATTTACTTCACTCCCAAGAATTCTTGATTCCTGGCTGCCACAGCCGTCCTTTCACCTCTCACTGCAAATTCTGTGAAAGCAGGTAGCTAGGCAGCACATCCCGAACGGCTTACAAGTACCTGGGTGATGTGGAAGCTCCTCACGAGCCAAAACTCCTGCTGACCTGGGAGCTTTATCCAGGGGAGAAATCAAAACAGGAGCTCTCATTTTAGTTTTGGTATTTGAAGGTTTGCCCGCTCTGCAGCTGTGGGTCTGCAAAAGGTATCTGCTAAACACAGACACCTGCAAGAGCAAGGGCAATGCCCTAAAATCATGTTCAAGACTGGTTTTCTCACTGAGCAGCATTTAAAATGACCAGTCCTTGAGAGAGAGCTGTGAGAGCAGGGACAGACTGCAGGACCCCCCGCATGAACAACTTCTTCCAGGTCTCAGCAAATCTGCTGCGAGTAGGATAGAGCACAGCCAGGAAATGTATTAAACATATTTTCTTCCTGTCAATCAGAGGAATATAATAACAATGAAAATGCTATGTTCTACCACTGCTTGCAAAGGAAAACTGGGACAAAGAATAGATTGATCTACCCTCGCTAAATACGCAGGTGTATTTACTTATATTCTGCTTGGGGAGCAAAAGTGAAATGCACACAGTATTTCTGAGCAACCATCACAGCAGGCTATTCACAGTACACGCATACTGGTGTCACACGGAAAGCCAAAGCCTGGCCTCCACTAAGCGGGAAGGAATTACTGCTCCTAAGATCAAAGTCTAGCTTACAGCTCCTAACCATTCCCATGGGGAGTGCGCCTTCGCGGTATCAGACAGCCTTGACCTGTTCTCAACCATGCAAAAAGTAATCCCATGATTTCACACCCAACACACCCATCAGAAGGAGGAAAACCGAGCTACATCACACTCTTCACATGCGTGGGACAGCAGGAGAAGGCTTTCCATCCAGACAACACTGCTTACAATTAAGTCACATCCTCGAAGTGGCACCTTGTGCTCAGCCCCCCAGATCACACCAGCAAGAAGGGGCCTCCGCAATGGGACTCGACGGGTATTTTATCCCCTCTGAAACACATTTAGAAAAGCCCAGCTTTTCCCAAGATTTCCCCAGCACATGCCAGCTGTGATGACCCCAGAAGACAAGCAGCTCTCTGCTGCCAGCAAGGGGCTGCTGGCACTGCAGTCCTTCACTGCTGCTTTTTCATAGAGAAATCCTTTAAACCAGACCTGTTCTCTGTTTCTGTTGGTGCATTTATGCGCGGACATGCCAGTAGATGTTCCCTACGCATCTCCCCCGCAAATGTGCTGTGGCTCCCTGACCCACCCCAGGCACAGGAGCTTGGCACGAGCAGGGGGATCCAAGCATCAGCAAAACCCTCCCTCAAAAAGGATCGTCCTCCTGCCCAGGCTTCACACACGAAACCAAACACCGCTAGAGCTCTGGCTTCCCACCCCACCAAGGCACTCAGCACCTAAATAAGCCCTTGGCTTACCAGCATTTTAAGGGCGAGGGGGAAATACAGAGGAAAGTGGGTTTTTTTCCCCTTTCTTTGCATGTTTTGATGATTTTGAGGCACAAAATGCATAGAGTATGGTTTGTCTCAGAACAAAGGGATAGCACTGAACAAGGCAAACAATTTAGCATCAGGCCAAGTCCTCAGAATTAATAAAGTTTAGTGCTAACAGGTTAAAAGGCTATTCAAGGTATTACAGATACTACACACGGCTGGTTACTTTGAAAATACACTATTAATATTATTTTCTAATATTAATATTATGTGAATTTACAGTAGCATGCAGGTGACATAAAAGGGTATAAGAAAAATTAGGGTAAAACTCACATCCGGGTGTGGAATAGCGTATTGTCCCTGAATTGTATAGGCCTGCAAAAGAAAAAATAGATGTTATCAGGGCTGGCAGGAGACGGTGGCAAAGCCCCATGCCTCCGCAGGGACCGCTGTCCCCAGGGTTTGCTCCTTTCTGCCTGACATGGGGTAAAAGCTGTGAATGCAGAGACTAAAGAGGAGCTCCTCCCCCACCCTGCTCTGCCTGGGACCCCATGCTACCCTCAAATAACAGAGCGCGGGGAGTTGAGTGCTACACTATCAGCACACCTCTCCCCTCGCTCTTGCTGCCGGTGAAAGTGGGGTGTGGGATCATGAATTTTGACTTAACCATCTTAATTTTGAGGTTGAAGGAGATGAGGGAAGCACAGTCTGTGCAGTCAACCCCTTGGCTTGCCCAGGGGAAGAGCCCCTCTGCGCTGCATTAAATTCCTTGGGGCAGCGAGTCCTCGGGGCGAGAGGGAGATGCACCCCTCCAATCAAACCTGGGGCATGCTGAGCTATCTAACTTCAAGGGCTTAGGCTCAGTTTGGCTTTTACAGAAGGAAGGAAACAGCTCTTTTTAAAGGTGCCAGAACTGCATGGAGCAGGTTGTGAATGGGCTTTGCTGTACAAAAGATATGCATCAAACCAGAATTATCTGTGTAGAGGATGCACGGTAACATCACCGCTGCACTTTGCACATTAACGTGATCCTAGAAAGCAAGCCAGTGCAGTGAGTGTCTCCACATTTTTGGGTGCACAACTCAAAACACTTTACATCTACCGGGTGTATTCCAGTGCTCTGCTGGGGGGAAAGGCATTGCCGTGCAGAAAGCCAGCTGGTGCTGATGTCTCACTCAACAGTCTGCCTGCCCTGCAATGCCTTTCACCAGCTATAACTGACAAATCCATGCAGATGTCTGCCAGGCAAATTGTTTAGTGTTTTTCCCATCGTTTTTAGTAATCCTTTCTCTTTTGTAAATAAGCTGAAAATAAGCACCGCTGTGGGTAAAGAGCCAGACACTAGAGAGCCCAGTAATTAGGACTTAACCAGCTAGCAAAACGTATCTCACTGTTTGACACATTATTCAGATGATTCTGAAAGAAATGGCAAAAGAGATGGATAACACTTTGAAAAGGGAGAGTAAAGATAGCCAAGAAAATAAAAAAATCACCTCTGAACCTCCTGCGAATTTGCTGCATCATTTATAAACAGCAAAGTGTTTGGTGTGAGGAAAACCCCCAAAATCCCAGAAGAAGAAGGAGGCAAAGCCCTGCACAGGCAATCCCAGCACCTGCTGATCCTGGCACAACGGGGCCCAGGATGCCTGTGAGGACATGGCAGAGGCTGCTCTAAAAAGCTGTCTTTCCTGGACAGTTTAATTTGGATTTTTGACTAGAACAATTGATTAGAAAAAGCTAAATGAAGGCAGGAAGGTGCCTTGGGCAGATGCAACTTGACAGCACCCACCTCTATGACCTGTGGCTTTCTGCAGAGACTGACTTTGCACGCGGCAGATGGGGCTAATCCCTTTGGCAGTTGCCATTGGCCACCATGTCCCTCAGCCTGCTGGGATTTGGCAGATCCAGCCCACCCCAAAGACCCCTCAGCACCACTGGCTGTCACCTTCTGTCCTCTGCCCACCCACACACCCTGTGCCACCCCCCCGGCAGAGCCAAGAGGCTTGCCAGCGCTCCCTCAGGGGCGGCAGGGAAGACTCTCATTTCAGAGACGGTTTCTTCTTCCCACAACATCACTTCTGTGCAAGACACCAACCCTTTGCCAGCAGGAGAAATGCTACCTCCATCTTACTCTCCCTTTTGAGAAGATAAGTTCACCAAGCAGCTGGACTCAAAGCTCTTTTCCAGGACGGCCACTCACACCAAATGACACACTCCTCCTGATCCTGGCGATGACTAAGAGATGCTAATTCAGCACGCTGCCTGAAATAGCCTGTGCTTTGGGCTTTGCTCCCATCCTTACTTTGTCCTTCTGCTATTTACAGTGGTTGGGGAGAAATTAAGTAACTTGTGTGGAGCTGCTCTGGATGCCATTAGCTTACAGTCTAGTTGTGCTGGTTCTACCTGACTGCTTGGAAAGTAACTCGCCTGCTAGACACCAGTGCATCACAGCACAGCAGCATCTACAAGCAGGTCCTCAGTCAGATGGTGAGGTGAGAAAATGAGGTGGGGAAAAAAGCAAGGGTTCAAGTCCCCTCCTTAAAAGCAGCTGCCTGCTCAACTGCTCTTGTTTCATAGATCACGTGCTGTGGGAGCTGATTTCTGTTTGCAGAACAACCACCAGCTCCTGTGGCACATGCAGTTATTCTGCAAAGAAAAAATCTGCTGTTGCTTCCCAAGGGTCACTTGAAATACTATATCATGACTGCAAACCTGCAGACTGAGTACAGCACAACGTCACTGAAGGCTCTTCTGGGCAGAGCTAACACCCTGCTTTTGCAGCAGAGGTTATGGAATTTTGCGGGGAAGGAGCACCCCAAAACAGCCAAGTGACGGGGATAAGCCTTTCCTGGAGATTGCCCTGAACAGAGGCTCAGCACAGTCCTGGAGTGGCTGGGACAAGCCCTTCCTATCTCGGATCGACTGCAGCTACACAAAGTTATTTTTATTTGGACTAGAGATGCCAGTAAATAAACACTTGCAGTCACTGTGAGAGCATAGTCATGTCCTCTTGATCTTTTCTCATTTTCTCCTTCACATTCGTAACCCTTGGCAAAGACCAAATTTGAGTCTAATGACACAAACTCCAGCCTTTTCTTGGTGCATGAGTGCCTGGCAGAGCTAACACCCCATCTCCCCAGGCCAGCCCTTTCCTGATCCTCCAGCAGCCGTCACAGGAGCTAAGCTGTCTGGCCAGGCTTGCAAACTGCCAGCGGTTCTGCAAAGAGCTTTCAGTCCACCTGCTGTGGCACACAACGGATGGGATGACACCATGCAAGTCAGAAGGCAAGAAACCTGAGTGCACTAACGGGCAGCGGCTGGTGCTGCAGTAAAAGGCTGAGGTTGGCAGTGGAGGCTGCAAGCGGGTCGGCTCTTACCTGACCACCTGCAAAAATGACAGGGGTGGAGGCGGGCTTTGGGCGGTAGGGAATGGTGGCACCTTTTGGTGGGGACTAGGAAAAGGGACAAGGAGAGGGAGAGAGAACATTAGAACAGCTTTCCTGAAACGGCGGCAAAAAGAGCGTTAGAAAGCACCCGACGGAGCACGGCCCCCGGGGCCGCCGCCAGTAACACCCACACCAGACAAACCGTGTTTCTGGACAGGAGGACACGGGGGAAATTGGTGTTTAATGGACAACACGGACAACAAGGAGATACCCTGCCAAGGCACGGGCCCCTAAATTGCTTCCCAGATCTCCGCTGCCTCCGTGGATAGCCATCCGAGCTGGGACGTGGGTGCAAGGCCCCATCATTGTGGTCAAGACCTCCCATGCCCCCGTGGGACAAGGGGCAGTGATCACTTTGGCCAAGGTGCTGAGCTATGGAGGAGAGAGAGGCTGGAAACCCCTCTCAGATGGCAACACCAGCATTTCCAGAGATCTTATCCTAGAGCTGACATGATGGTAGCAGTCCGTGTGAGCAGCCAGACTGACAACAGCAGCAGAGGCTCCGATGTGTGTGCACTCCCAGCCCTTCTCCTGTGGCAGCATGACCCGGGGCAGCCCTGTCCAGCTGGCCAGGACATTTTGCTCCTCACTGCTGTGGCCTGACCAGTCCCTGGCTAGGTCCAAGCAGAAGCTGTAGCGATGCACATCAGGATGTAGTGATGCATCCCACCACATGGCGCACGGCATCATCTTGCACACGTTATCTCTGTTGCTTTTCTCTTCAACCCAGCCAAGAGGCCATAGCAGACATTATAGGAGTTTCCAGGTATCAGAAGAGATTTCAGATAAAAGCCTTCTGGTTCTACATGAAGTGAAACGATCCAGTTACTGATATGTAATGGTAGGCAATATAAATTACTCTATCTCATGGAAAATCCTTCATTTTTTTCCTGTACATTCTTCTAGATGTCTACTTGTAGTCAAGCGGCATATCCAAATCTTCCTGCTAAGCACAGGCCTACAGGAAAGCTATACGATAAAAGCACAGCCTCTATAATCACAAACCTGCTTTTTCTTTTATTGCATTACAAACCTTGGAGGGAATGAGTAAGGATTTTTGTGGTAAGACAATTTAAGACTGAAAGGTTAAAAGGAGCATCTCCAAGAACTGTTAAAGTCAGGGGAATTCCCAGATTTTGGACTGCAAGAAAACTCATGAAATTTTCCCATTGCTGAGCCATACAGAGGAGAAGCATCTCTTGCTTTGGTTGGTGAGCTCAGCAGCCACCAAAGACTTTATAACACACCTGGCAAGCATCACCTGGTGCCCACCTCTGCTGTAGTCCAAAGTATAACCTGGAGTCACCATGTGGCTAAAAATCGCACTCCTCTGGCAGCACAGTGCACCCTCCTGAACATCACTACCAGCAGCTGTGAGCAATGTGGCTTGTGGCAATTCCTCCTTAGCTATGCTGCTGCCAAACTCAAGCTGCTTATATTTGGGTTTGCTTCAGCTCCATAAAGCCTTGCTGTCCTCATCTGAAGCTCTTGCAACGGCAAACACGCTCCTCCCTACTGTGAATGGGCAGTGGTGCACAGGCTGTGCAGCAAGGCAAAGGGCCCTAACACAAACTTGTGCTCTGGGAGGCACCAGGAGCGAAGATCATCACTGTCCTGTGTCCTGAAGGGTCTCCTCCTGGAGCTTCTTCCATATGAGGTGGCAAGTGTGGATGTGGGGCATGTGGCTGCAATCATCCCTGGCAATAAGCCGTTGGTATAGCAGCATATCTCCAAGGCAGAGATCTTCAAGCTCTTCTTATCAGCATTTCTCCAAAAAACACACCCTGTGCCGCACTGTAGCCCAACTTCGCGCTCCCAGCCCCCGTCAGCCTAGTGCAGGGAATGCGCTGGCCCTCTCCTCCCAGCCATGGTCCTCATGGAGCACTGCAAGCCATGTGCAGAGGAGGGGGTGCAGCCCTTGTCCCCTTCTCACAGCACCCTTGGTGCTGCTGGGACATCAGGCAACAGCCGTCGCAGTCCATCTGGCCTTGTCTGGCATCCCCTCTCCCAAAGCCACCCTGTGTTACAAGACAAACCATTTCCTTTGGGGAACCCAACCAGGCAGGTTTCCAGTGTGAGACTCTAGAAACAACGGACAATGGTGGGGAAAACACACTGGGTGGGTTTCAAATGGAGGTACCAGGAAATGAGAGTGGTCCGACAACGCGTGGTGAAGGGTACAAGAGACACGCTCCACAGCTCCCAGTGCTGTTGTGGTGCCAGTTGTGTTTTTTTCCTATGTACTTTACCCCCTTTGTTACAGACTGTACCTCCAGCATCACCACACAGATCTGTTTGACACACTGGATAATTGCGTCGGGTGTCCCCGAGATTGTCACCGCCCGCTCCGTGGAGTTGGGCAGCATGTCCCCCGCCACTTGAACCTGAGCACCTGTTGACTGGAGAGAGAAAGAGAGAGGAGAAGAAATCCCACAGCTGAATGCCTTTTTTTTGCAGCGAGCAGCAGCTCCGATGCCACGTGCCTCCCAAGAGCTGCACTACCTGCACTCACAGGAGCACACGGGCAGGGCCCCATGGGATGCTTCTCCTACATCAGCAGGACCATCCTGGGAAGCAACGTGATGCACGATCCCCTTTTCCACCGCAGCTCCCCCTTGGCTGCAGATCAGCTCCAAGGAGCTGTGATTACGTGCTATAATGAAATCAAAACTGGCTTACCTCCCTGATCTCCTTGATCTTGGAGCCTCCTTTGCCAATCAGCGAGCCGCACTGACTAGCCGGCACAACCAGTCTCAGTGTCACTGGAGGTTTGCTGGTAGCAGTGCTGTTGCTCATTGAGTTGGTTATGTCCTTGGGAAGGAAGAGTGCAGTGCATCAGCCTTGGGGACCTGGCTAGATGCCTCACATCCAGGCCAACCTAAATGCCCTGGGCCAGAGAAACGGGGTCATGTGCCCCAGACTGTGGCTGGTCTCTGTCTGCAGCTGCACCACTGTGCATCCCTGCAGTTAATTAACTGCAAGACCCCTGGGATAGCTCACTGAAGCTCAGTTGTTGCCTAGTTAGAGATATCTGGAAGGTTCTGTGCCAAGGTCATGTACCACTTAAGCAAGTCCAGCCAGCCATGGGTTGGTACCCAGGCCCATCTGCACTGCTGGACACAGCAGTGGGCACAACAGAGCTCTGCTTGGCCAGTGGGCCACCCAAGCATCTCTTCCCTCCTAGGGCAAATGGCTCATGTTTCTCACCTCCTCAAATTTGTAGGCAATCATCGCAAAAGCCTTGAAGATGGCATCGGTGGGGCCGGTGATGGTCACAATTCGCTCAGGGCAGTTTCCCTCCGAGATGTTGATCCTGGCCCCGCTCTGGAAAGAGAAAAGCAACCCTGGAATAACCACAGCCAAGCAACTGCTGAGGATGCTCCAGAAACATTGCTCTTCCTCTGGGTCAGGTCCTGTGCCAGCCTAGTCCCTCATCACCCTCTGTGCCAGCCTCTTGACATCCCCTCTAATCATAAAAATTGCCACCCCTGCCCACTGTGGTGCTTCCAGCATTGCCTCACCCCAACCCTCAGGAAGGATTTCCAAGCTTTGTATCTTGCTGGAATGCAAACCCATGTGATCAAGGTAAGACCAGCTCGTGGGATCATTGCTTGTAAAAAAATGAGTGTTGCTTACTGATCTTCTAACTCCCTGGTAGCTGCAGGCACAAAGACCTTGGACAAACTCAAGTATCTTACTAGTGACTTAATTTCAATGTTTCATTGAAAGTAAATCCTTGGATCTGGAAATTCCCATTATATTGGACTTTGATTGAGTACAGAGCGAGAAAAACAGACCAAAGAGCTCTGGGGACAGCTGGCTTGTGTGTCGTGACCCTGGGAATTGCTGCAGGTATTGCACAGGGACATGTGAAGCTCTGGCCTTTTTCTGCACGCTGCTGGGCAGGACAGCGCAACAGCCCTTCCCGCGCCTGTCCTCTCCTCCTACAAACCCTTCTACAGAGTAGGGTTGCTCACCTCTTCTCGCATCTTCTTCACAGTCTCTCCTTTCTGAAATATGAACCAGAAACACAGGTTGTTACTAAAAATTTAAGACTTCCACTTCAAAACAACCCTTTCAAACACACACGTCTCCAATACAGGCAACACATTGCCAAATATTCAGGTGGCTCTGCGATGCCTGGCCCTTCAGCCCTACATGATGGTCAGCTGAAGAGCTGATGATGTAAGCCATGGTAGCTCTGCTCACCACGTCTGTATGATGTGACAGACAAAACAGCTACTAATGCACAACTGCAGCCTCCATCTTCCTTCCTACGTTTCTTGTTAGGAGGAAAAAGGCATGGAAAAAGCTCAGAAACTCATCAGATGTTCAGAAAAGCTGGCACTTCAGCGTGGCTTTGAAGGGCAATTACCTAGTACCTACAGAGAGATCTAATATCTTTATTTCCAGATATAAAGCAGGTACAACTGTGAATCTATCCAGGGCTGGTGCATACAGAAGAAGGTGCTCTTACTGCAAATCTTTGCTACCACAAACCTGCATTTCAAAAACACTGAAAACCCAATCCTATATTGTCGGGACTATCCAAACCACCGTAGCAAGCACCAGGGAGCAGAGCACCTTGCGAAGCTTGTCTGCACAAGCTAAATGGCAGTCTGTGGCCTCAGAGGGAAGTGCTGCAGAACTTAAATGGGTTTGTACGACGTTTTTTAATCTCTCCTAATGACTCTAATTAATAAATCAAGGCAACATGAACATAAATACCCATTTGTGACCACAGTGAGGAAGCTAGAAATAGCACTAGAAAATTTTAGTAGTTTGGGCTTTTTTTAAGGGAATGGTCTTTGATGCTTCTGTGGGTCTCCCATCATTTCTGTCTCACTAACCCAGTGGCAAGCTCATGCACACCCAACATTTAAGGGACATTACAGTGAAGAGGTGATTGGCATCTACCACACCAGAGGCAGCAAACTGAGCAGACAATAGCATTAGACACACATTTAAAAGGCATCCTTACCTTTCCAATGATGCTGCCAACTTCCTAAAAAAAAAAAGCCAACACAAAGGAATCAGCATTAGAAAACATGAAGACAACCCAGCCCAACCCCATAGCGAAGAAAAGGCCTGGTGTGTGCTGTCCCCAGCAGAAGGACAGGGTAGGGGGCAGGAGCACCATGCCACCCTCCCTGTCAGCAGGAGGACACCTGCTTCAAACAGCCTGAGGAGGTGGCACATGGGGCTGCCCAGAGCCAGGCACAGCGAAAGCTGATATGGGAGAGGGAGGTGTGAGAAGCCCCTTACCTTGCCGTGCATCAGGAGCCGGATGGTGAGGGTGACGTTCAGACCGCCTTCGGAGACCTTGGAGTCCATTTCCTACCAGGGGACGAGAGACGTGTGTTAGCTGGGAGAGCAGCCCCGGCGCAGAAGGAGACAGCACCACGGCCGTATCACCTGGAGACAGAGAAGGGGGGAAAGGTTTTCTCACAAAACAAGTAGGTTCTTCGACGTGGGATGGACCCTGCGGAGCAGCAGGGTGTGGGAAAGCTACGGCTGGGGGGGGCGGGGGGGGGGACAGTGGGCTGGGCGACCTTC
>NW_009727752.1:112113-123152 GCF_000703405.1 Apaloderma vittatum
GCACCTTTCGTGGGTGCAGGTCAGGCTGGCTGCTTGCCAAAAGGACCATGCTGGGTGCAAGTTGGAAGAGTTTGTAGCTTCACCGTGGCTTTGCACCAGCTTGATGCAAAAGCCATTGCAGGAGCAAAGACTCAAGTATCCGAGGCAGCATAGGCAGAGAGCTGGCCCACATCTGCCTGAGCTAAAAAGCAGTTGTGCCCAGCTAACCACATGATGCAGGAGCAGCCTGGCCAAAGACCCACGGCTGACCTGGGGCTTTAAAAGACCCAGGGTACCTATCCAGCAAACCAAACTTCGCCATTTCAAGTGTTAATGGGCACTCAGAAAATCAAAAGCCAGTTCTTCAGTGACAAGGAAATACCTATGTGACCCCAGGAGCACAGAACAGGGAGGGTAGTGTCCCAAGTGCTACACGTCTGCGTTTCCACCCCGCACTGTGAGCACCCTGGCTGAGCACTGCGTCTCCAGACCATGTCACTTCCAGCCATTCATGCTTTGCATGTATCTCATGAAACCTCTCCAAGTTTTACCCGTGTTCCCTTCTCTTCCCGTTCTTTCTCTTTCCTCCTCCGCCCTCTAGAGGGAAAAACGCCACAGATGTTTTGAAGTCAAGGGACAAAAAAATAAATCATAGAGCAGCAATAAAACCTCTTCCTTTTTCTTTCCCGACACCTTCCTAGCAGGATCGTTGTGCAAGGACCCGGCATATGCAATGTCTCTGCAGCCTACTGCATGGGGAGACAGGTCCTGCCTCAGAGGGAGGTTCCGGCATCCTTCTACGTGCAATGCCAAGAGATTTGTAGCAATTCTCCCCCATGTTGTTTAATCCCTCAGTACATATAAGATGGGAGATTTTTCATCCTGGTCACAAGCATCTGGTATTTTCCTTTGCTCAGACAGGGACTTATGTGACCAGAAAAAGGGAGGTAAACCAATTCTCAGATATTACTTTAACACAAAGAGGCAGTCAGGATGAATAAACATGCAGCAATGCACAAATTATGGCTGGGAGATGGGTTGGATGTAAAACCTCTTCCAAGAGGTTATTACGAAACCCAGAATGGATAAAACCCACGTGGTTAGCAAGGAGATGGTGTTCCCACAGAGCTAACAGAAGACCAGCTCACTGGGAATGAAGTTGCTTATAATCTATTTGCAAACACTGATCTTGAGGCTGCTGGAGGTTACAAATGAAAAAAAAAGTGAAATCCTCACAAGAACAATAAGAAACGAATTGTGTTGAAAATGCCATGCGAAAAGGTACTGTTAAGGGTGAGGAGGAGAAGAGTACTTCCGAGGAAGAAGGTGACAACGTTGGGGACCAGAGTAATGGGAACGGGCTGAGAGGCAATAGCACAATGTGTGAGATCAGGAACTTTCAAGACTGAGCCTGCTGCAGGTGAACAATAAAGGAAAACAAATACTTGGCTGTGTTGGTTAACCCCAGGCTGACTCCCATGCATCCAAGGCAATAACAGAAAGGTTGAACGGGCTGATTTGTGGAGGTCAGCACTGCTAGTGCTCCTGATGTGCCAGGAGACAAAAGGTCTGCACCGAAGAGCTGGCCCCATTGCCACTGCCAGGGATGTCCTGTCCCAGGAGCCGTCTAGCCCTGCCACAGGGAAAGAAACAAAGCCATGACACCACTGCAGCCACCCATGAGGCTTCTGCATGCCAACACAGAGGTGCAGCTCCCCTTCCTGGCTTGATGAGCATCCTCTGGCCACAAAGCCAGAGAAAGGCAGAGGCTGCTCACAGCTGGCAGCCAAGGTGTATCCACCGGCAGGGGCATTTGTGACTTGCAGAGGCAGTAGTCACGAAGCCATCCTGCACTATGCATCACCCCAAGGGCTTTCTTTTGCAAGCTGCCCAGTCACAGTGGCCCAGGCAGCTACAGCCCAGGGTGCCAGCCCCATGGCTGGGAGCTGGCAGGCAAAGATGGGACCCTGGAGCCATCTGGGTTTTGCCACACCAGGGTGATGGACTCAAAAGCCCAGGTGGGTGGCTGAGGTGCTCTGAAGCCAGGCACATCCTTGCAGCAGGGGCAGAGCTGGCAGTCCCAACAAGGTGGGCGACGACGTGCCTGCTAAAGGGCAGCCAAATTCGCCGTTTTGCTTTCACCACGTGCCCCACAGGGGCAGCGTTTGTGGTGGGGCTGTCTGCCATCCCCTGCTCCACATCCCTCACAGGAGGAACCCTGCATCAGGCCGTTATGTAAATGTTTCCAATTGATTGAAAAAGTGGGTCATGTGTTAGCCAAATGCTCCTGGCTTTAAGATTTATCAGCATTATTAAATTAAACACGCTTCACGCTCCAGCGAGCAGGAAAGCTACATTGGCCTTTTCTTAATCATACTAGTGAAAGGTAAGTCTTCTATATGGGGGTTCATAAGCTCAATGGAAATGATGGGAACAATAGAGCGGAGGCATTTACCCTGGGCGCGTGCCTCCCTCCACAGCCCCCATTCTCCACAGACAAAGGGCTGGGAAAAAATTATCCCGCAAACGCCATTTTGAGCATCTCGGAGCATTCCCTGCCCAGAGAGCCACCCATCTCAGATCCTTCCTCTTCACCACTGCATTCTGCCTAGTTCGCAGCAGTTTTGAAATGGCTTCTTTGTCCAACTACTCGAAAGCCCTAAGGATACCATTACGTGCAGTCCAACGGATAGAGTAGATCCAGAGCCCAATTCCAACCCCGTGCAAAGCAAGTGCAGACCCACAGAGGTCAAAGAAGGAGCATTAGGAGACAGAAGTGTCAAGTTTGGCCCCAAAATGGAAGTTGCACCACGAGCCAAGTGAGGATCTGCCAAGCATCATGCCTGGGAGATTGCAGGCAGAGGACCCGAGCAATCCTCCTCCCCGCACCCATGTAGAGCCATCGTGGTGAGCAGCCAAATGTCTTTGTACCACAGCAAAAGGAGCTCTGAAGCACAGGGAGCATGGTGCCCAGTGCTAGTCTGCCCCCAAACAGCTGGATAGCATGTTCCCAAAGGATGATCCCATTGTAGAATAAATAGGTCTTTTAAACGCAGCTGCCTTTTGGGAGAGTGCTCGGAGGAGGTATCATCAGCACTTTGAGCAATCTGGTTCTTCCTTCTCCCTTGGTTTTGAGATTAAATATATTCAATTCTGGGAAATCTCCTCGTTCTATCAGGAATTCCCTATGCCTGAAGAAGATACTCAGAAGCCAGTGACCAAGGAGAAGAAGCATAAGAGGAAGGAAAATGGAAACCCACAACAGCAGAAAGACTCCTCTTCAGCACATGCAAACATACACACTCCATTTTTTTCTCCTTTCCACTTTTTTAGAGGTTGGAACAATTGCCTAAACTGGTACTCATGAATTTTTGCTTGCTGATAATTCACAAATACCAACACTCTCCTAAAATTTGAGCAAGCCCTTCTATTTAGGGGAATTCTAAACACTGCATATTAAATTAATTTAATACCACGATCATCTCCCAGCATATGAAACAGAACAGGGAGAGAGAGACCAAGCTCTGTGCTGGAGTTTGTTCTCCAGCCCGGTTTCAAAATAGGAGCTGGAAAAGCAGCTGCTGGGATCCTCGTGGCCCCCTCCGGCTGGGCCATAGCAGGGGCTCGGCTGAGCTTGGGCAGAGCCGGTGCCCCTGCCAGGGCCAGGAGACATCACTGGCTCAGCGCTTGCTGAAGCCAGCCCTCCTCCTCTTCCTCCTCTCACGCATCCATTTGGGCTCCCTGGGCACATTAGCCATGCGTGAGGGAGTCCTGCGGCACAGCTCCAGCAAACGCTGCCTGTGCCTCCTCTGCAAATGCCCATCGGAGAGCCAAGGCATCTGCCACTGGAGCCGGGGGTGGCTTCCTCGAGATGGCCCCTGCCACCCCGGGACGCGGTGGCAGCAGCCCGCCTTTCAGAGAAGGTGGCTGAGGCTCTCACAAACAAGCTCCGTCCCAAAACTGTTCCTCTCACTTTGGTGCAGCGTTGCTCCTGCCTGCAGACCCCAGCTCCAGAGAGAGGGTCTCTTTTATCTGCACTAAAGTCACCGTGGTGCCTCTGGGAAAGACAGTCCTAGCAGAAGACAGAGCTTAATTGGTGGATCTTGTCAAGGAATATTCTCATCAGTGTTACAGAGAGCAAACATCATTGCTTCATCTAGGTGTTCATTTTGGAGGACAGCATTGTTTTGTCCAAGCTGTCCAAAATCAAAGAGAGGACAACTTGGTGCAAAAATGTCCGACAGTCACAACCTACCACCTCCCTGAGAGGTTTGGATGGAAAGTTCGCAGGCACTGCCAAGCAAATTCAGAGAAGAAAGTCTCCACCTCGCCCATCGCATGGCCTCCCCAAAATCACATGTTCTTGACAAGTTTGGTCAGTGCAGGCTGATGAAACTCCAACACCTTGGAGCCCTTCTGACCAAGAGTCCCTGCTGGCCTGTGCAGGTAAAGAACGAGGTGGATGGGACATCGGTCTGCACGGGGATGCTGTGCCATCTGCCCAGAGGAACACACCTGAAAACCTACCCTGGAGCCTCTTGGCCGTTGCTCAACAGCAACGCGACCCTGAGAAACAGCCAGCAGGTTTCCCAGGCTCTTTGGTGTTTCAGAAGCCGCAGCAGCAGAAAGCCAGGTGTTAAGGACAACCACAAAGCTTCAGTGTTTTTCAACGCACCACAGCACGCTACGGCACAGATTTCTAATGTGGTCGGCCGACTTTCATGCTGCAGATTAACATCTTTGCCAGAAAGTCCATCACTCAAGACAACATTTTCCGCTGTGAGGGAGGAAATGTTTAAACACCTCAGACCTCTAGTATCCCCTTCACAAACTCAGACCAGCAGTTTTCGACCCTTGGAAAATGAAAGATGTGCTAAACACAGAAAAAAAGCAGGGGAAGCCAGGGAAGAAGCTGCTTTTACAACATTTTACGTGTTCTAGCTTGCTTTCCCAAGAAGTATTGCCTGTCTGCCTGCGTAAGCAGGAGCTTTCTCCCCACTCATCTCCTGGAGGCTTGATCCTGCCATTAAGACCTAATCCGGTGATTTTCAGCATTGCGTTTTAGCGGCTGGGAAGCACCGCGATGCAGCCAGCTCAGGATTATGACGACAACGCAGTCTGGCCAGGTCAGGACAAGGGTGGAAGGAGGAAAAAACACTATGGCAGAAAACCAAAGTCAAGCATTCCCTTAAACTCAGGCTCCAGATGGAAACATGTCAGCCATCAGCAGGCTTTGACTGCCAGAAGATGAAGCCATGAGAGGACAGTAGCACCATCTACACGAGTGACACCAAATGCCAGTTTGCAATAAAGCTGCATTTCCAGCTGCTGCCATTTTCCACAGCCATAGTCATTTTGTTTGACCTTTCCTCTGCTTACTCTCCAACTCCAGTGGAAATATTTCAGATATCTCTATCCAGAAGTGAAAAAAAAGGCACCCCATGCTACCTTGGTACATCAGCCAGCAGTATATCCCTGCTTCTCACCTGGCCTTGATCTTTTCAAGCATCACAATAGACGAATGTCCCTCCTCTTGCCCTCAGAGCAGGCATCTCTGGAGGCCTCATTCTCAGTCTCTCCCATTCCCCTGCTCTCCTCTGGGTGAGATGTCTCCACTCATGGCCCAGGATGTCACTCATTGGCTCCTGATAAGCAATTATAACCTTCCTCTCCTTGCTTGTGAGCACCACAGGGCTCTTGCAGTCTCACTCACCTCTACGCCAATTACCCCAGTTACTATTGTGGGGATGCCTTCCTCTGGACCCTCTGCTCTCTGGCTCCTCTGCCCACCATTTCAGCGCCAGGGCCAGCAAAGCAACCTCTCCTGCTGTCTCATCTGCTACCTCCATGCCTCAGGTCATTTTGTACCTCCTGCTTCTCCCAGCAATCTCTTTACTGGCTGCGTCTTTTGGGAGTGATTTCCTAAACAATCATTTCCTACCACACTTCATGTCAGCATGGATTTCTCTCCAGATCCTTTGCCCCGTTGAGAGTAGGGCTGGCTTTCCAGGGACCTTGGGGAAGAAGTACTAGCTCTAGATACTGGTATTAGACAGAGTTTGGGATTAACTGCTGCAATGACCCATGGCTTCTGTGCTGTCACACTGCAGTGGGCTGAAGCTACATCCCAGCCAAATGTACACTTCTGCTCCCAAACCAGCCCAAAGCTGTGCTAAAGCTCACTCTCCCCTCCAGGAAATTCCCAGGTGCTTTGCTGCATTTCTTTTTCATCTAGTGCATCCACAAGCTAGTTTCAGGCTGTATGTCCTGCTACGGATGTTGGCCATACCGTCCTCATTCACCCCCCTTACATTTGTAGGTTTTCAGTGCAGTTTCATGCATTTCAGAGTGATTTCTGACCTGATGGATAACTGAAAGGAACAGAAATGCAGTGTCGCATACCTCCAGCACAGCCCAGGAAAGCTGGCAAGTCTCTACCACAAAGAGTAGCATAAACCCCTGGCTCCAGCCCATGGACTCTGGAAACCCAGGGAGAGATGTCCAGCCAGGGTCCCTGCTCATCCTTTGAGCACCACGGACTCATCACAGCCTGCTGCACCTCAACACTTCACCAATACCGGCAGCGGTGGCAACTCTGCAACTCTGGCACGGCTGGTGCATGGATGTGCAATCACGCACGAAATCAGAATCAGGTCCCATATTGTCAGATGGTGTTAGTCTCCACGGTCTCTAAGGCAAGCCCAGTCCGAGCAGACCGACTGGTTTTGTTACAGCGGCAGCGCTGCTACCGCGATGTTCTGTGTGAAGGCTAGCAAACAAAGCTGTAGCTTTTCCCAACCAGTCTCCCCAGGATGAAGGTCTTGCATAGTATTTGGTCCCATGCAAAAGGACAGGAGGATGACAGCACCTATCTCTTGTCCCGATACCTCTGCAGAAGATAAAACTTGGGAGCTTATACTAATTATGAGGTTTAGAGGAAATTTGGGCAGATGTATCTGAGATATGCATCAGCATAGAACGCTGAGGAAAATTCAGTGTAGTAGGAACTGGCTATTAGGTGCACTTACGTAAGCCAGAAAACCCTGCCAGGGCTGATTTCAGGGCTCTATGATCGTGGGACCCTGAGCCAAATCAGTGGCTTGAACTTATTAAGCCACCACCTTGACAAGATGAAATAACCCTGCTTGGAATAATAACAAGTCTTCATTGCATTTGTTTAATTGTGTAGTGAAATAAAACTGGTTTTGGAAGGCTGGAGTGAGCGGGTAGGTGGGAATAATCTTTAATTCTGCTACTTCTAATTCATCCTGTTAGCTAGTTTTGGAGTAATTTACCAGTAAAAGTAGTATTTTCAGTGAATGCCAAACTGCTTGATTACATCAGAAATTTCACCCCATGGTGTGATGAGAGCCAATGCTCTCTACACTACTCCACTGGGTCCATTGCAATTCCATGACAAAGAGCACCTTCAGAAGTCTGTGAGCCTTTAGCAAGTGCTGGGCAGACTCAAGAGCCTGTATGCTGAGAACATAACATTTCCTGTGATAAGGAAGGTCACTCTGTCTTCTTTGGTCTGCCAGCAGATTAAAGAACAGACGAAAATCACGATTTTTTTTCCTGAAACACTGCTATCCCTCCATGCCCAAGCCAATGTTTTGAAAAGGCTGGGAGTGAAGGCTCCTGAGGAGCTGCTGATGGACCAGTAAGCACCAAGCATTGGCTTGGTCTCCACTCAGCCCAGGTTGTCTCAGGAAGACAGGGCCAGCAGCACCGCACTGCACCCTCAGCCTGGACCCTGCCGCGGGGCTCAGCACTGCAGAGCAGGGCGGATTCTGCTGCAGCAGCAGGAAAAAAAATCCCAAAGCTGTCATGAATTAGAGGAAACAGCACCACCTTGCACTGCAGAGACGGGGAAGATGACTGCTTCAGTGCCACACTCCGTATCTGCACCCCCAAACGTGCTGTGGGACATGGGAACCAGCACTGGCAGCACTGCAGAGAGTGGCTGGACCGAGCCACTGGAGAAGGAAGAAACTCAAGTGGTGTGAAGGGAGCTGAAGCGGCTCGTCCAGCTTTTCTGCAAGCCCCAGCAACAAACAGCCCCTGGGATGAGCCCTCACCAAGAGGGCAAATGCCCTAACTGGTAGTACAGAGGTGGCTGTAATGGGGCTGTTAATACTCTCGTATGTGTCCTGAAAGAGCCAGGGAAGCTGGGGCAGATGAAACCATTTGAAGACAGCTGGGAAATGCTCTAAACCCATCCAAACCATTTATCAGTGGCACTTCTGTGAAACTGCCAGATAACAACCCAGGTGGGTTGGAGAGCAGAGCAGTAAGACAAAGGGAGCTTGGCAAAGGGGAGAAAATAAGATGCAACTCGGCAAGGGGAAGTACCGAGCTTGGCTGTGTGCAATTAAGTGGTCAGAAGCAGAAGAGCACCCCCATCCACCTGAAAATGGCCAGGAGCGACAACTCAATTTGCAGGATCTGCAGAATGAAACCAAGAATGATGAGGTGGGTCTTCAAGGGAGATCCAGGCAGCAAAAAGCAACCGCTGATCCCTGGGACCAGCAAACTTGGTCCACGGGGAAGGGCTGGGGGAATCAAGGCTCTGCAGGACAAGGAGGAGAGGGCGTGGGAGACAGGGCAATGGTCTTGAGTGAGGGGCTTAAATAGCAATGAAGAAGATCCAGGTCAGGCACTGGAAAAGAGTTTCTCTACAGCCATGCGCTGCTGCTGACAGTGTCATTCTGCTAATCATCGCTGTTTAAATTTTACAAACATTAGCTTATTTGCAAATAAAGCTCATCTCTGTTGGTCAACTGCACTTATAACCTTGACACCGAGCTATGCCCGCGGTTGCTCATGCTTCAGGGATGCACCCAATTCAGCCTATTTTTCTCCCAGCTAGAGGCTAAGCAACAGGAGCCAGGAGACGCTGCCTCACACTAAGAGATGCCTTGACAGATGCCCCAGGGATGCTCTGCTGGGGCCCTACATTAGCTCTGAAGAACCTACATCTTGCCCAAAGGATGGAGCACAGCCACCATTGGAAACACATCCTTCCAGAGATCAATGAGATAGCAGTCCCCTAGGTACCAGTTCTCACATTTTCAGAAGGCCAATGGACACCCAAAAAAAGATGCTCATGGCCATAGGTCCATGTCAGCTGCTCATAAAGAAGAGATCATGAGAAGCTGTGTGGACCTCGCAGGATAAGCAGCTTGTCCTGGAAACAAGAGGACATAGATCTGCAAAGAGCTCCAGGCATGCTCCTGGCATTCTTTCAACAGGATAGGGGGCAGCTGAGAGGAGAGCACTTCCCTTTCCAGAGCCTCAGGAAAGCAGAAAGCTATGGGTACGATTTTCCCACTACCATGCCACAGACTGTACCTCTTTAACCATAACCTTGAGAGGGTAACTTAGTCATCACCTAGAAGAATTGAATGGACTTCACCAGCCTGTGCTGTTTCAACACCACTGCTGCACGGATGCACGCACAGCCGCAACACCTGCAGAACAGGCACCAAGTCCCCTCACCACTATTTTTCTTGATCCAGCCAACAGGGACATGGCCTCCTGTCCCCTCATCCCTCTCTCCACCTTGGCACATCATGCTGCACACCCTTTCAGGCATCCTGGAGAGCTGGGGCGGGGGGGCATCCGCTTCTAGTGCATCCTCCGAAATAGATGAGGATGCAACCAGGAGCCTCTCCCCACAGCTCAGAGCAGCAGATACGCTGGGGCCCCCCCCCCACCCAAGACCCCCCTCATTCTCCTCCTCTAGAGCCTGCTGCCTGCCTTGGCTTTAATCCCACAGGAACCATCATCCCAATAATTTCCCTCCGTTTTCAATCTACTGATCTGGGGGAAGTCCACAAATCCCTTCATCCTGAGAGCAAAGCAATCTACGGCCTCATCTCATCCCATCTCCCTTTCTCTCTCTCTAATCCCTGGAAACAGGGACGAGGCTCACAGCACATGGGCTGCCCTGGAGGAGTCTGTCCAGGCACTGGTGGACAGACAGATCAACCAACCTGGAGCACGCAGGGGCAGACAGGATAAGCCAGGTCAAGGAGAGCAAGGAGCCTGATATTTTGACCATGCTCAGTCTCTACAGAAAACAACTGATTTAGTTGATGATTTATCCTTTTTTTTTTTTTAAGTAGACGGCAGCCCCAGGTTACGCCCTGCAGTATGAAAGATGTGGAGTTGGGGCTGCTCTCATGAACGCCACTGAATTTCTTAAATTCCCTGGAGCAGGTCCTAGCCCCTCCTGATCCAGGGATGGGGAACACGCAGGTCTTCCCATTCACCCTCCGCCATGCTGGAGACAGAAAGGACAGACTGGGTACAGCACCATTTAGCTCATCCCCTCCACACAAAATGCATGGCGATCAAGTGAGACCGATGGGACCCCATAAATCTCATCTCCTCTGGGCTCAGGGCTGTATCCACGCAGTTCCTCCACAAACCTAAACCTGTGACTTTCAGCTTGGCTCTTGGGGAATGGAAGACCAATGGGAGACAAGGGAAAGGAGACTCTGCCCTGGAGAAGCCACCCAGCATTGGACCGAGCAGAGCTGTCAGGATGCAGCACTAACCCCCACCTTTATTTTTCCAAGCATCCGTTTGCACGGGGCTGGAGAAGGCAGGGGCTGAGTCTGCACCCAGCAGCCACCACAAGGGCATGTCCTGCCTGATGGTGCCCTCCGCCAAAAAAGCACTAGGAGGGATGCAGAGGCAGCGTGTGACAAAGCCGTCCAGTGGCTGTGCCGGCAGTGGAGCCAGGCTGCACGGCCCCCATCCCGTGCTCGGCGGTGGCAGCTCTTCCCGGGTTAGGCTGGCAAGGAGGAGGACAGGGGCCCTTGGCGGCCGGGGGTGGATTGCCGCCACGCCGCGCTCAGACCCTGACAGCAGGCTCCAAAACTGTCACTCCTGATCTGTTTTCACTTCAGCTAAACCTCAGCCCCGATTAAAATCAAGGAGAGCCGCCTTCTCCTCTCTCCTTCTCCCCGTAGTAGGTCCTCTGTAACCTCGGGTCTAAACACTGAGCAAAACGCACCGGCAAGGGAATCTGTGAACTTGCTGGGATAGAA
>NW_009727752.1:123359-141509 GCF_000703405.1 Apaloderma vittatum
GGGCGGAACGGGTGGCCCAGCCTGGGCACCCACTGCCCACTGCCAGCTCATTTAGCAAAGCCCAAGTAAAATAAAGAAATCGGACCAGATAGGTATGTGTGCGCGTGCAGTTGCAACACCAGGATGGATGCACGCAGCGAGAAGCCGAAAACAGGCTCACTACAGGGATGGGGACAGCTCTCACCCATCAGGGAAGCGTTTAAATTCACTCTCCATTCTAGGAGGCCACACAACCTAACCTACCACCCACCCTCACACTGCAAGAATGGAGGAGTGCTTGATGCCTGGGGTGCCACCCTGCACAGCAAGTCCTGGGGCTGGGAAAGCACCCTCTGCTTCACCAAAAGCAGACACGTCCGCTGCAGATTGGAGCTGGAGCTGCAAACCCCCTGCTGCTGGTGGGATCGAGCTCATCCCCGTACGCTGGGCATCAGACCCCTGCTGCGGGGAGCCACGCGTGTCAGCAGCGCGCCAACGGCAAGGTGCCCGCTCCGCTCGCTGCACGACAAATGCCCATTTTCCAAGCAGGCGTATTACTTGGAGGAAATAATCGCCTGAGAAAAGCGGTCCTGGGACCACCAAACCAGGTAAAATCATCGTGTGTAGTTCCCCAGATTAGCACTCTGCAAGGTGGCGAGCATCTCCCCTCCAAGGAGCCCAGGTCCCCTCCGCTTCCTCCTCAAATCTTTGCACAACCCGTGGCACCGATCCTGATCGCATTCATATTTTCTGGTTCTATCTACTAAAATCCCACAGCTTCTCTAATGCATTTTGGAGATTGAACTTGCACTTATTGCAATATGAGCATCAAAATAATGATTAAATTGCATAAAGATTTTTTTTTTCTCCACACTTGGTAGTAGCCTCTTTTCCCCACGCCAGACTGATTGGTTTTTTTCAGAAAGAAATGTCTTCCTAGTTCAGTAAGATTATTGGTACAGTAAAAATACTGTTATTTTTCAGGAGGAAAGAATTTCAAATTTGCTTTTGTATCTGAGAATATCAAAAACATTTATGCAAATTAATCCAGAAAAGAGGGGGGAAAGTCTGAGATTAAGCGCTTCAGAAATTTTACTGAATTATTTCAGAATTCGGTATTAAAAGCAAACCCCCAGATATTAGGAAAAACTGCTGTTTTTCAGGGTTTGGTTTCTGTATCCAAATGCAGGCTAGCATCTGTCTTTGCATCTGTCAAAACAAAGGTCAATCATTTTATGGAAACTTAAACACAACGCCCTTGATTCACTGTTTCTGGTTTATTTTTAAGCTAGATGTGATTTCCAACTAAGAAAATAAGATTTTCTAATGTGGCTTACATTAAAATTATATTATCCCAGAAAACTCAGATTACAAGGAAAACCTATCTCAGAACCTTTTCCCTTTATAATAAGGAGATGATATTTTGGGATTGATTTCAACAACATTAAGCCCTCTATAACCTTTGCAACTAATATTTCACTTTTCTACTTATAAAGGAAAGGTTTAACCAAAGAAAATGCAACAAAAACATGCTGGTATCAGAAAGTGTTTAGCCACCCCAAGTAAAATGGGTATCTGAAAGCAAACTGACTAGAAAACAAAGCGACCCTCCTAATAAAAGGTAGTACTCTCCCTGAATCAAATTTCCCTGGCGCAAGTGAAAAAAAAAACACACCCAAAAACCCAAAAGGTAAAAATCAAATCAAATGGGGTTGAGGGTTTTATTATGTTGCCAAACCAAGACATAATTAACATCTATGTTATTTTAGTATTAATTTCTTTACAGAAAATCCAAGCACATACATAAATACCACTGTCCAAAACCTGAGCAGTAAATCAAACAAATTAGGAATGGCTGAATATTCTGGTTAACGCAGAGACCAACGTTTCCCTACCCAGGGATACAATATTTCAAATTAGCCACAAGACACAGGCAAAATCGAATTTTATCAAAATAAAGCACACGCTCTAACAGAGAATGACAATTTTGCAAATCAAATTTGCTAAAATATTTTGCAAATATCTTATAGGAGAGACCCTAGGAGCAGCCGTTAACTCAAACTAACCTCCTTGCTCGCGCACCTATTTCTCCCATAATCCCACCTCCCTTCAAGACAGAGTTAAAATTCCTCAACCAGAGATTCACTTAAGACAGCTCTTAAGCGTTCAAAGCTCTTCTAACCCATCCTGGAGCCCCAGACCCGACTCAGATCATGATTCTTCCTTGATTTTCACCGGTAGGAAAAGTTGCACGCGGCAGGTGGTCTTCCACCAACACAATCTTTTAAATCTTCTTACCTTCCCCAAAGAGCCGCTTTAGTGCCGATTTGGTGCGAGGGGGATCCGGACAGATGGCCAGTCTTTTCACGTTTGGAAAGGATGAAAAATGCTACGGGGGAGAAAAAAAATATCCCAGTGATTTTTTTTCGCTGTACGGTGCAGAGGGCTCCCAACCTCATTGGCCCTGGGAGGTCCACCACGTGGCACGGGATGAAGAGCACGTGACCTATTTTCTCCCAAATCCCTTGGTTTGCTGGAAAGGGGGATGCACCCACTGCTGATCTTCTTGTCATTTCAGTGGGCTTTGATTTTTTTTTTTTTGGTGTGTGTGTGTGTTATTTTTTTAAAGGCCACTGAGCAAATCGGGTTGCCTTGAGGCAATGAGGGCGAACCAGCCAACGCTTTCATCATGAAGGAGAAAGGAGCGCGGGTACGAGATACGCGCCGGAGCGCTGTCTGTGTGCGAGGGGAAATTTGGAGGTGTTTTACCAGGGCAACAGCAGAACAGTGCCTGCCCACCCGGTCCAGGGGACAGAGCCTCTGGAAGGGAGAGAAGGGTGTACAGCAACGCTTATTTGGCCGGTGATGGGCTGTGCTGAACTCATCATTTCAGAGGCAAGGACCAAACTGAAGCCCCGACTGCAGACCCCAGAGCTCAGCTGGCTCCCTGAGCCCCAGAGGAAGAGGACGTGTAACAACTGCTCCATCAACAACCACTAAAACACACATTATCTTGTCCCCCACATGTTACTCCTGACCCTTCCTGGGCTGATCCCATACTCAGCTGCCCTCCTGGCTAATGCACGGTGGTTGCACCAACGAACTGCTCCAAGAGATGGCAAGTCTCCTGCTTGGGAGTTGGAGGGTCTGCTGGAACAACTTTTGTGGAAGAAGGACCAAGCGCACACTCTGGGTGGCCACACCAGGCTCAAAGGGCATTTAAAAGTGTTCCCCTACAGGCACTCACCAAATCTAAAATGCAGCACCAATCTGGAGATATTCTGCCCCAGAAGGGTCCCCAAAACTTCATGGAGCAAGGCAAGACAAGCCTCCCAGAACCTGACTTTGACTAGTGCTGGGGGTCCTCCCTTGCCCCAGCTCTGCATTTTGCAGGGGACAGCAGCTCTGAGCTACCACATCCCAGCCTGCCATGGTTCACAAGCCAAGCAGCTCCTGGCCTTCCTCTGGTAACCACAGGTACGAACCCATCAGTGTCAGGACACTCAGCTTGGGAAAGAGAAAAAGAATTTTTGGAGCCCAAGGCACCCTCTTGTTCTTCCCATCAAAGCTCAAGCCCATGGGTAGCACCAGTCGGAAGCTGTATTTTTCTGGCAACCTGAGTTTCCACTTGGTAAATCCCTCATCTGTCCCATCTTGTCATACCAGCGATACTCCTGTTCATCACCTCTGCCAACAGAAGCCCCAAGTGTATCAACCTCTGGCACCCACCCTTAAGTTTCAGGGATGTTATTTCTGCAGAGCAGCTGTCCCCAGGCATCCTACCACCCAAGTGTTCAAGCCCTTCTTATCTAACGGTAACACCAAAGTCTCCTTGAAGAACCAGCTGAGCCTGAGCCTTGGTGAGAAAGCACAGCTCTGGCCACCTCCATGCCTTCTTGGCCTCACCAGCAGGTCCTGGCCCAGCACTTGGTCTGGCTGCTGGTCCTTCCTCGCTCTGTTCTGCCACGGCACACAGCTCTGCTTGGGGACAGGAAGCATCAGGAGCACCGTCTCTACTTCCAGGTGCTTCCCGAGGCCAGACTGCCTCACCATGCTGCTATCAAAGACACAAGTACAGCCATGAAACGCCCCAAGCAGTGTAGACAAGCACAAGGTTTCACCGAAATCTTTTCTGGCTCAGAGGGTCACGCTTCTCCAGCCACCAGCCAGTCGATGGGACACTTCAGTGCAACAAGTACAGGCTGAGGGAGAAACTCACCATACTCAAATGCAAACTATGGACCAGCCAAAAGCGCTCGCTCGCTGCTTTGCCCTCCCATGTTTTTCAGTGGCCAATGTGCAGAGGGACAGAAAAGTGCACCACATTTCAGCCCCACAGCTCCCTGCTCGCAGCCCCCTCATCCTTCCCCAGTGACGCCCAGCTAAATCTGGCTCCCAAGTAATCTTCTGAATAATTATATAATAGAGAGGCAGGCAGAGAAATAATTTTAGGCCGCTCTGTCAATAGAAAGCAAGCTGGATTAAAAGATCAGAACAAGCAATACTTAGATTAAAATGGTTTGTTATTTTCAGCTGTGGCAAATCTGTGGCTAAAGCACGGAAGATGTTGAGGGAAGGCGCATCATCTTTCTTTTCCCCAAAACAAGCTTTCTGTGTATTAGCCAAGGCATGTTCTAGATTTCCAACCTACTCAGGTTTTGTTTCCCTATGTGTCAAAGAAACACAATTTGCCAGTTCGCAGAGCATTTTAGATAAAGTCTTAGGAGCGGTGTGGAGATGCTTCAAGTTACATTTTTCCCTGGGAGTCGATTCCGAATTAAACACCAGCAATGCATCTCAGCTTGTTAAGATATCAGACCCCCTAAGTCAGGGGAATCAGCGTGCAGCTTGGCAGACAAATGACCTACAAGAAATGCACCTTCTGGCACACAGCATGGGCTTTATGGGTACCAACGCCTGTGCCTTTAGCATGTGCCTCCCTGCACCTCTAAGCTGGCAGATGCCAGGCTTACCAGCAGCAGAAAGTCAGCTGTGGGTGGAGAAGCACATCAGACAGGGGGGCAGCTCTCTGCAGGCACCTCCATGGCATCCCCCTGGCCCCAAGCAAGGTCGGTGGCGTGGGGTGCCATGCTCTGACTGATCGCTTTGGAAAGGCGTGAAGGGGAGGCAGGCAAAAAACAACGGTGAGAAAGGGACCTGACGCTGGGGGCCGAGCTCTCCGCAGGGCACAGCGCTCATCAGTCACAGCCCGGATCGATGCTGCTAGATTTGCTCGTTCACCTTCAAGTTCAGATTAAGCAGAAGGGTCAAACTGGGAAATTGTTTGCCACTGGCAGGCACATCCCCACCACCACCACGCAGCCTCGTGTCACCGCCTTTTCGCCTTGCTGGCATGGAAGCCAGCACCGAAGCACCTTGCTAACCCCACAGCATCAGCACTGAGCACCCGTCACATTGCCTGGAAGCAAGACGGAGCAGCCGCAGTTTTTCAGTGCCAAGTGCTCTCCAAAACCAGAGTCCTCTTCCAGGTGTATCTCACACCTGTAGTTTTTCTTCCACAAGCACAAGATCAGCTGAGTTCAGAGGATGAAATCCCATGGGGCAAAAGGTCCAAGACATAGCCCTGAAGAGGACTTCACATTGAAAAAAGAAAACCACACCTTGCTTTGCACCAAGTCAGAAGCCTCTGGCTTGCACAGAGCTGGGACCAGGCTCTCTGCTGCCTGTGGATGTGAGAAAGAGGCCAGGAAAGGCTGGGGAGAAGGGATGGAATGTTGGACAGGGAGTGTGGGAAGGAAGAAAAATGAGGTCAGAGACCTTCCTGGAGGGAGGTGGGAGTTGTGGGATATTATGTTGTTCATCCAAATGATGCTTTAACAACCATTTATTGCAGAGAAGTGTCTTCATTAAAGCCAGAGAGTAAAATATACTTGCCGGACAGATTTGGTTTATGAACGCTTATGGGAGGACAGTTTGGAAACTTGGTCTTAGGCTGGACATTCAGCTTCCCCAGCAAGGACATGTGCCAGTTTTCCTGGGGCTGGCAATGGGGATCCCTGCCCCAAGACCTGCTGTGCTCAGGGAGATGCCAGCAAGTAGGAGTCTCCAAGAATGCACTCCAAAGTGCATCCTTCCATCAGCTTGTGGCTTCCAGGTTACCAGCAGGAAAGTCAAAGCCACCCTCCACCCTACCAGAAAGTCCTCTACAGTGTTTGTAAGAGGCTGTCCATAGTCCACAGGATCCACAGAGAGTGACAGTGAGACCTCAGATAATGTATGCTCAAGACCAGGTATAACCATTACCCACCATGTCATCAGTGACCAGGGGGCAAGCCTCTTTGTGGTTTTTTGGGCCAGCTCCGTACCCTTGCTGCACCTCACTGGGTCACCTGCAGCTCCTCTGAGAAACCCCCACCCCTTATGCAAAATACACCATCTTGTTGCAGCATAGAGTGTTGCTCACCCAGCGTTTTATGTGCAGAAAACAGGGATTAGCGACACTTGTAGAAGCAAAGGGAGAGAAAGGAGGTGGATTTGTCTGTTGTTATAACATTTCTGCTTTATGGAGCTGTCTTCTCACTTGGAGATGCGTGTGCTCCTCTTCACTAATGGAAAATGTTGCCCCGCCATCCATTTGTGATAGTCAATGGCTGGGACAACATGATGGCCCCAGGCCAAAGCAGATCTATTTTAGTAACAAAAGCAGAGTGGCTGATGAAAATGACCCCATCTATGTATTTCCCAGCTTAGCTCTTCAACTGGTTTTAATGGACCCCTGTGACCAACGTGGCAGAAAGCAGGCAGCCGAGTACAATGAGGACAGAGGCAGGAGGGCAAGAGACTTGCACAGATGCAGAATCACACCAGCCCCGTTGCAAAGAGTCTCCAGCAGGAAAACACACCTCTCATAGGAGCCCTGTTAGCATGATCGCACCATGAAGGGAGAAAAAAAAACCCTTTCCCTTTTTTGCCCCTTGCTGCAGCATTGCCCTTCAATGCAGAGATGAGTTCCTGTGGTGCAGCAGTACCTCTCTCTGCAAAGCCCAAGTATGTCCTCTCTGCAGGCATTTTATAGCCTAAGAGAGACCACAGTACAGCTGCAAAGACTTCCTCAGGGTTTGGAAAGGGACTGAACTCGCCTTACCTTACCCTGCAGGTTGACGTCAAGCTCCAGAGTGATTCCTCAGAGGGTCTGGTTGCACCAGAAAAGGGCATGCTGAGCATGGGGTGGAAAACAGTGGTTGGCCGCACGAGCCTGCAGACCAGGACACAGCAGAGGTTAGGCACAGCACAGAGGAAGGACACACAACAGCTGTTTACCATCCAGGAAAAGTGAATTTTACAGAGAAATAAAACACAGATGGGGTTGAGGGGGGGACACACTAAAAGATTGGGAGCATCATCTCCAGGTTGTTTATGGGGTAGGCAGCGAAGCCTTGCCTACATTTTTCTCTACATTCAGAGAAGGTTTGGATAGGTTCTGCCCCAGTGTTCATCAACCAAGGGAAGCTATTCAAAGAGCTGGGCTGTGGAAGAGGGGATCTATGGGACACAACTCTAACAAGAACCCCAGGTGACCACAGCCCAGGAGTCTGGCTGCAGGAACTGGCTCCATGCAGAGATCATGAGCAAGGGGTCTGCTGCATCCAGAAATCAAACCGCAATGGAAATAATCCAGCACGTTTCAGTGACATGGGCGCCGGGTTATTTTTATTCCTTTATTTTTGCTGCTGCTCCCAATAAGTTAACTGGGGCATGCATTACTCGTCAATAAAATCAATCGAGCAGCCTGAGCCATTAATAAGATGAATGCCAGAGGGCAGAAAAACCTCTCCATTGCCCAAAATACTCTTTGGGCAGCGGGGTGGGTGAGCTGCAGGCCCCACTCATTGCTTGGAGTTGGCACTGCTCTTGACAACACCAGGGCAGCTTGTGTGTTTGTGGCCAAGTTTAAGGCTGGGGTGGCTCTGACAGACACTCTCTGTGATCCCCGCTTTGCACCCCCCCAGGGGAGAACAGGGTGACCAGGGAGAGAGGCTGTGAGGTTGGAAAAAAAAAGGAGTTTAATGAGAAAGAAAGTAAAGCTAACTATAATAATGAAGATGTTGAACTACATACAAGTATGTAAATATGTCCAAAGATACAAGAGAATTTGTTAATACAGAACCCACAGCTTCCAGACGACAACTAGGCCACAAATAGAAAAGTCCCAGACTGGACTCGGCAGCAGACGGGAGCGTCCGAGCCCAGAGTCCCAACAATAGTTCAAAGAACCAGCGAAGCAGCTGTGCCTTTTCTTTTCCACCTGTGCTGACACACGCTGCTCCTCTGCAGCCGAACATGGAAGGCAGGAACCCCAGGGACACGGGGCGAGCGGAGGCGCAGCCGCCGGCCATGCTCCCAGCCCAGCAGCACCACAAAAAAAACCAACCAAATCCAAACAGACAAAAAAAAATAATTGGAAAGCATGGAAAACCCAAACAGTGACTCACCGTTGGAAGAGCCGTGGGGGTGGCTCAGGGATCCCGGGGGGCAGAGGGACGGGGGTCAGCAGCAGAGGTGGCAGGGGAGGACCTGGAAGACAGCATGACATCTCAGCACCCCGGAGTGCCCTGCTGGCCCCCCGACTTGGGAACCCACAGGAGCATCCTCCCAGCGCTGCTGCCATGGCCGACAGCAACCTGGGGAACAGGGAAGCACAAGGCCAGAACAGTCCTGAGCAGAGGAATCCCTGGTGATTTTTTTTCTGCCAAGCAGCACAAAGTTCTGGTCACTGATGCCAGTATTGAGAAAAAGAAGGAAGAAGCCCAATCAAAGCACCAGCTTTGTCAAAATGCACACGAACAAGGAAGTTCAGACAAGGATTCAGGATGCTGGAAGGACAAGGGCTTGCTAGGAACCCTCCCTCCTTATCCCCAGCACCAGTGCAGGTGCAAGCCCCGCTGCCCCAGCCCTACGGACACATCCTGCCTCCCTGCTGCCCACACGGGTGCTGAGCAGTGACCCACAGCACCGCAGCCCAGTCAAAACATGCAAAGGAGCTGCACATCTGTCTAGCCACAAAACTCCTGTTCTCTGTGATTAAGTTACTTCCAGGTACGGACACACCTGCATTTCCCAGAGGACTGGTGTCATGCTCGGGGCAATCTCAGATCCCCCATGGGTATGAGTGCACTTCGAGTGGTCCAAAAGCTGCCTCCAAGCAGAAACCTCAGCACTGCAAAGCACATCTTGACCACAGCCGCTTTAACCAACCTCTGACACCTCCTCTGCGGCTGTTTCCAGCAGCACCATCATGGCCATGTCTACAGCAGCTGTCTGTGTACACCAGCCCTATCTTGCTCATCAGTGACCAATGCAAGGCAGTCAGGAGTTGTCTTAAAAGACAGCATCATGAGTTTATTGACAAACAACTTTTCAGTCTGCTGGTAGACTTTCATCCTCTCCATTATCTCCCAAATCCTCCCTCCAGCACAGCTAAAGTCCCTGCACCTTGTGTCCGCTCTGGCTGTACAAGCAGAGGAGTCAATTGCTTTTTTTCCTGGTTATTTCCCTCCGGCAAAACATGTGTTAGCACTGTGAGAAAGACAACAGCAAGCTTATCATGTCAAAAGCTTTCTGTCTCCTGATCCGTGGTAGTGGACAGCACGGCTCCATCCATTCATGGCCAGCTTGCCCACTAGCTCACATGGACTAGGTTCCATTAGCAAATTTGGTCAGCTGGGTTCATGAGGCGTCACCCAGGATGCTGAAGGAGTCACTTGTGAACAGCAGAGTGGCAGAGGTGTCCAGATCCCATCACAGCTATTATTCCCAGATAAAACCACCTGAGGATACAATGAATTCCAACACATTGATGTGGATGGTCCCCCGAAAAGTCAAACTTCGTAGGTTGACATCCTTAACTCATCCCACAGAGGCACCAAGTACCCTGAACAGCAGGGACCCCGTGCAGAACAGCTCTCTTCAGGGTCTCAGCAGCACCCTCAGCTTGACATCACCCAGGTGTACTGGAGGGCTCGTCCACCTCATTCCAGGGGGCTCAAAATTTCATAGGTATTAGTCTTGAGTGGGTAAGGAAGAATCACAGAGGTGTGATCAAATGTTCTGTGAAGAGGATTTGACCACATGACATCAAGAGGATGCAAAGCTGAACATACTGTGTGTAGCTTCCCACTCATATCCAGCCTTGGAGGTGTGGTGCTTCCTCACATGAGCAGGTCCTGTGCCTGGTCCCATGGGGTTGTGACAACTCCTCCACTTTTGCACAGGCAAAGTGAGCTGTGAGTGCTGCTCTTGAAGAGATCTGTGGGCATCCAAAGCAGCACCCAGGCAAGGGGGCTGCCCCTGGCACCGCCTTGGTGGGTGTCCAGAGCACCCTAGCTCACACACTGCCCTGCTGCCCAGCCCAAGCCAGCAGATTACATCAGCAATAATATCTAAGGGGTCCTCAAAGCTAAATTTGCTCAGGCAAAACCAGTTTTTCAGCAGCCCTGACCAGAATCTCCCCATCTCTGTGTCTACTCTGGGCTGAAGATGCAGAAGCAGCTGCCTCAGGATGCTGGCACGCTGCCCTATCCAACCATCTCAAATACCAGCAGGTCCTCTCATACCCCCTACAACTTAGCAACTCCTCACATCAAAAAAAAGAAAAAGCTTGCTCCAACCCCAGCCTGCCTTCCCTGCAAATTCAACCAGCCAAGCTGGACTTCAGCTTCCCTTCAGTCCTTGGCTGTTTGTGCCCGTAGGGCATCTTGCTTGGCCCGGTATTTGAGACCATGGGGCACCAGTGTGGAGTCCAATACCTGCAGAGAGCATGGAGAGCTTGCAGATGTCCTCTCGCTTTGCTTGCAACCCCCCTCAGGGAAAACTCAAGCTCTTTGGGAAAACATGCTGTGCAGCTGGTGAGGGAGGCACCAGACAGAATGGGACGGGATGGAGATGGGGGTGTTCTCCCACTGTATCACCAAACTCCCAAGTTACAGTACACCTTATAGATGGGAACCTCAGCAAGATGGCTTCATCTGCATTGTGTCCCCAGGCTGCTGCCCCTCTTCGTTTTGGAGAGGACCCTGCTCCCAACCAGGCAGGGCGTAGCAGCCCCGGGATCTGCTTTGTTCTGCTGCTTGGAGTTTTCAGTGCCGCCACTCATCGTGCAGGGGAGAGAACGATCCTCCCCTGACCTGTGTTCCCATCATCCGCCTTACTGGGTGTTTTACGCAGGCAGAGGCAATGATTTTAATGTCCCAGTGAACAAGCTGTCGGGACGCATCAGCCTCAAAGGGCAGACTTCAGAGATGGCTTCTCCTCCCAGGCACTGCCCGGGCAAGGAAAACCGATTCAAGCTCTGCACACACACACACACACACCACGCGTGCGCCACCGGTGCCCGTTATTTTCCAGCCTTTTAACAAAACATCCTTCAAAATCCTGCTCCTCAAGAGGGAGAGGTGGTGAGCCCAAGATGGGGGGGTCCTGTACATTATCTGCTGCCGGGATGGCATCGCTGCTGGGCAAGCAGAGCGGGCAGCCCCACGGGCAGGAGCCAGCGTGACGTGATGGGACCTGAGCGCTCTGAAGCCATCAAGAATCTCAGCAGAGATGAGCTGAGAAAAGCCATGAGCGGAGCTGACATCTGCCCCCTGGGCGGGTACCTAATGAGCGGAGACATTGTCCATTTGGGGAGACGAGGTAAAGTTAAAAGATTTCCGAGCTGACACCTGGCAGCCTCCATTGGTATTCCTGGCAAAATGGCAAGGGAAGGAGAGTGGAGCTGGGGGGTCTGAAACCAGTTCCCCCCCCGGGCTCCACAGTGATGGACAAGTGGGAAGGGGATGGTGTCGGTGTCTCAGCATCTTGTCGCTGGTGCCTGGAGTTCCCCTTTTTGTGATTTTCTGCTATGTTAGAAGATAAACCAGCATTTTCTGAGAGCTGCCCCCTTCCTGGGAGTGGGTCTGGCAAGGGCCCCACGTGCCTCCATGCCTGCCAAAAAGGCAGCAGCATAGGGAGAGAATGTTCCTGCATGTCACAGCATGCCAGACACATTCTCAGCCAGGATGTGGGCACAGGTAAAGGCTTCTGTGTCCCACTGTCCCCACAGCCTGGGATCAGGATGGTACTCAGCAAAGCCTCAGCCCCTGGCATCACCCAGCAGCCTCCCCCTCCCGTTGCTTCCACAAACCTAGTTCAGTCAGTCCCTATAAATCCAGCTTCTGTAAACCCACTTGTCATCAGCTCTTCTCTAACTTACCTCCAGCCTCTTTGCTACCCACCACCTACAAACAGCGCCTGGTGACAAGACGGGAGCGACAGAGCAGGAGAAGGGAGAGCCCCGTATCGCCCCTATCACCTCCCAGTTTTCCCCTCCAGAAAACCTGTCTCTAAAAGCGCTCGCGAGCCTTCAAACTCCCCCCACTCACCCCCAAGGCCCCAGCAGGCACATCACGGGTCCACCTTGGAAAGCCCACAATGAGATGCTTTCCTCCTCACCTGCCTGCCCACTTTCCCAAAGGCCAATCGAGTTTTAGAGGGGAATCACCTCTTTGGGAGCATCCTGGGTAGAAGGGGAGGTCCTTAAGCATTCTCAAGGCTTTCTACCAGCCGACAACAGCTTAAAAACTTGCCAATGCTCTGCATAGCTTTCATCAACAAATGACCTCGAGTCTAAACCACATCACAAGCAGGATTTTCACCCGTGTAGCTCTAGAGATTTTGCTCCTTTCTGAGAGACATAGCCAGAAATGCCCAACCTGAGGTGCAAACCCAGGGGTGGTTTTGCCTGGGATGCCCGGGAGCAGAGACAGCAGCTGGGCTCCAGCCACTCCTCCCCAGCACCCGTGACCTGCTGTGCTCGAGCAGATGGAGCAGCCGCAAATCCCCCTGTAAGCCAGCGAAGGGGACTAATCTCCTAAAGGACAAATCGGTTGGCGAGGGGGGGGAAGCTCAGCATTTCATCTTTTCCTCCCTCTTCCAGCAAATGCCAGCAGTATCCAGCATGCCCAGAGAGACCCCAGCATCTCTGAGGGCAGAGCAGGCTATGCTGGGGGCTTGGGTACTAGGTAGAGACCTGGTCTGGGGACAAGCAGACATTTCATTTAGGTCACAGCAAGCTAAGCCATGAGTGCCCTATCCAGGGAGACACAGCAGCTGGTGTCTCCTTGGGGAAAACTATATCTGATGAGTTTTTCAAACTTCAAGAGCACTCCCTGGCCACTAAGGGCAAAGGCTTTGCTGCACAAGAGAAGTCCTCAGTGGGCTTAGAAAGTCTTAGGAACAGTCACCAGGATGAGAGGGACCCTCTGCTGTGGAAATCCTGGACCTTCCTCGCCTTTGGGGCAGGTCGGGAATTAGATCCATTGGAGTAGGCTAGTTTAGGTGCTCAGGATGGGATTTGGAGAGCCAAATATGCTGTCTCCAAAAACCTAGGCATCACTAAAAGGATTAGGAGTGATGTAACATGCTGATGTCAAAGCACTTGAGATAGGGCTGAGCCCCAGCAGCAGATGTCGCCAGCAGCTCCCTGGGACATCACTTGCGGCCAAGCCCACCCCATGCCTTTCAGAAGCATTTCTGCCCAAAAGACACCAGAGCAGAGGTGAGCCCAAGGAGACCTCAGGGTCTGCACAGCCTAGTCCTGCTCCTGGGGCCATTTGCAAGCAGCCAACCCTCTCCAATTCATTTTTTTATCTGCTTCAAAGGCAACCAAGAGTGAGGAGGTCAGCAAATTTGGTGTCATCTTCTTCTGGGTTGTTTTTCTTCCCTTCCATCCTTTCTTTGTCATTGCCCTTCTTCCCTTGCTTAAAGGCTGGGAAAACTACTCCTGCGTGCTTGCAAGGGAGAAATGTCTCACCAGATATTGTCAGCTCTGTTTGCAAAACTCTGGACTGTTTTCTAACCGCAGCAGGGACAGTGGTTGATGGCAGGCACGTTAGCTCTCCTGCACAATCCCTTGCCCTGCTCAAGCTCAGGCACCAACCCCAGGTGTCCCTGAGCATCCTTCTCCCCTGACACAAAGCATCCAGCATCACCAAGTCAGGATAAAACCCCTCAAAGATAAGAGACATCAGAAACATGCGGATTTTGCGCGCTGGCTTTGGGCTTTGCAACTTCCCAAGATTCCTGAGGTGTGTTTCATGGAGTGGCCATGGGCAACCACGGCGGAGAAGCTTGCTTGCTCCATGGAGCCACACTATTGCGAGAAAGGGCTTCGTTTTATAGACACCCTGGGGTCTCCTCGCTACAGCTCCCCAAAACATTGCCTTTGTGTTATCAGTCAAATAAAAACCTCTAAATAGTGAATTGTTTCCATATTTGAAGGAAGGACAGAGGCACTGAGCAAGCCAGGCTGTAAGCATCCCTGAAGGTCTTCTGGTCCAGCTCCTCTACTGAGCAGGGTCAGTCTGGAGACAGATTAGGCTGCTTGGCACGAAATAATTTCACCGTGAAACTTCAAAACTTTTCCCAAGCCCTCCATTTTTTCACATGTACACTAGGAGGGTCTATCCTGTAGGCTTTCCCAAAACACACAGAAGGGAGGAGATATAAGAGGGACGAGACACAAAAGCCCTTTAGGCACTGAAACCTGGATGCCCTCTGCCATGCCGAAATTCCTAATCTTTATCATTTCTGGAGCACAATGGGCAGCAGGCGCATCATCACAGATCATCCAGCTTCCTAACATCCCCTTGGTAAGAAGGGATAGAGCAGCCACATACCATCCCTGAGCAGCACAGAGCCAGTCTGGTCTGGCCTTGCCACCAGCTAGAATGACCTGTGCCAGGATGGGACTATCCACCATCATGCCTGGAGTCCCCTGAGCAGCCCTGGACCTGCAGAAGGGCAGTTCCAGCTTCCTTACCCCCGGGGCCGGTCGCCTGCACAACGCGATTCGGAGGCACATCTGATGGTGTTGGGAAGGGGACGGTGCAGCCAGCCGGGCAGCTCTTGCCCTGCGGACAAAGGGGATGAGAGTCAGGCTGTGCCAGGGCAAAAGCATCCTCCAAACAACATGCCCCGACGCAACACAAAGCACTCACCTGCCCAGCAGCAAACCTCACAAAATTCTCACACGGGTGATGGCGCAAAGATGTCGCAACCAGACACGTGAAACCATGGCATGGGGGGACCTGGGAGGCAGAGCCCACGTTATGGTGTGTTTGCACAAGGGGGAAGGTTTCAAGGTTTCAAAGCGGAGACCCCCCAGCAGCACTCTCAGCCCCACTCTGGCTGTAGTTTGGTGTTTCCATGAGTCCTATGTTCGTGCAATGTTCACTACGAGCACGTTGGGGGGAGCTCCAAGCCACGCAGTAGCAAAGCTGCACACCACAGACCAGAAACCCTGCCACAAGCAGCATCTCAGCCCCTAACTCGGGAATAAGCAGAGTATTTGCTGCCTCCACTTGCAGCAACACATCCCTTATATTCCCAAATGCGTTGCTTAACTTACTATCATGTAGTGGCTTTTAAGACAAGACCCTGCTCCCTTCCAATCCTGAGCTGAGCGTGGACAGGCTGTGCTGGTCGCTCACCCCATGCCCATCACAGCAGGTCCCCATCCCAGAGACACCTGCACTTCAGCATCACCCAGCACCCATGCTGGAGATGCTGCTGCCCAAATTCTCTAAGGACAAGCAGGTCCAAGAGCTGGGAAGCAGCTCTTCCCAAACCCTGGAGCCAGCAGACCAGGGCCTTGCAGGGCACTTGGATTTTCAAGAAACCATCGCTTTGGGCTAGGAAAGTCTGGGTAAGAGGGTTTACTCCTTGGTGGCAGGGATGCATGAGTCATCCTCCAGCCACTGCCCTTGAAACAGAGCCAAAAAAGCTTTTACCCAAAGCAGCTAGCAATAGGATACCAGATCTGCAGCTCCAGAATTAACCCTTTCTTAGGAGAGGCTGGCTAGTTGCCCTTGCATGCAGATCCTTCTCTGGCAGTTCATGCAGGGTTTCTCCACCACATCCACCCACCAGGCTGGTGGACACAATGCCAGTGACCCCTGGCAAGATCAGGGGGAAACATGATGCGAGACCCTGGTGACAGGCTGCTGCTGGACCAAAGTGGGCTGGAAACACACTTCCCCTACCTGGAGAATAGCATTTCTCTTCTGTGTGTCTCATCACAAAACCTGCCCAAACAGGACAGAGTTCGGCGTTCAGCAAAGGGAAGAAGCAAACAAAACAATAGTGTGGTTAATTCAAAGTGCTTCATTTAGCCATTTTTGGAGGAAAGCATTTGTTTTTCTGGAAGTCACCAACCATCCGCAGGTCCTGTAAAGGCCTCCCCATCAACCGGAGCGTTGAGTCTCAATGGGCTTTCCCCAAGGTGGGGGAAACTTGCATGCTGAAAAATCCTGTATTCGCTCCCCGAAACAGCACCTTGGGGACAATCACGAGGAGGAACTTACTGCACTAAAATGAGTTTTTCTTCTTTCTGGTTTCTCCCCAGACAGTCAGAGAGTTGCCACTACTGGCAAGCCTGCTAACCTGATGAAAAGTGGACCTATTTCTGCAGCATAGAAAGGCGAGAGCCTTAACCACAGCCATGCCCTGCATGGGCATTGATGCGCTGGGTTGGGGTGGGAAGGTGAAGGATGCCCTTGTTCCTGCCACGGGTATCACTGCCCCAGGGCTGGGACTGAAGGGTCCACCCTGAGGACCTGAATGCTGTTCCCCACCCCTGGCATGTGTCTCCCGTGTCCCCACAGCCTGTGCACAGGGAAGGACAGACAGCAGGTGTCATGTGGGATGCCGGCCACTTCATAGCGCTGTTAGCAGGGTGAAGAAGCAGCGCTTCTATCAGAAGAAATGCCTGGGAGCATTCGTTCCCCCTTTCCAGGCTCTGGCCCATGTGAGGGACATCACGCATGCAAGGGTGGCTGCAGCACTCCAGCCTCCCTGCGCAGGCATGCCGACCAGGTGGGTGGCAGCCAGCTCCAGCCCCGGAACAAGCCCACGCTCTCCTGGGGCTGGAGAGAAGCACCTCCTCTGGTGGTGCAAAGAGAAGGGAAAAGAGCCAGGGGTTATATCTGTACCCACTAACCTGGGCTGGAGCCTCTCACCACAGCCCCATGGAGCTGGGTCTCAGGCAGCACAGGGGCTAAGCATTGCTCAACTCACCCCAGAGGTGTCTGGCAGCGGTTTCAGCACCTGCGTGGGCCTGTCCTGAATTTCACAGCAGAGCTACACCTCCTCAACAATCATTTAATGCAAGCTCAGACAGGGATTTCCCTCTCACATCCTCCCAGAGGCCACTGTGGAAATGCTACTAGAAAGCACGGAATAGGTCACAGAGATTTTGGGTGCCTTTTTCACCTCCCGCCGGGCTCCCCATCCATCCCCAGACTGCTTGCTCACAGCCAGAGCCAGTCTGCACTGCTGCTGCCCAATCCTCTCCATCCTCGGGGACTCATGTCCACCTCCCAGACCCTGAGGACATTGGCACAGAGCAGCGTCCAGTGCATCTCCCACCAGTGCACCTTCCCTTGCTACTGCATCTCTCGGGAAGTGCAGATGCTCTCTCCTCCTTCACAAAGATGGAGAGCGTGCACCATCCACAGCTGCAAGCTGGGAAAGCCTGGGATGCCTCCAGCGCCGCAGCACTCACATTCACCCCACATCCCGAGCACTATGGGAGCTGCTGGGGCATTACGGCCCTGAGCTGCCCCATCTACCCCTGGGCTTGCTGTGCTGCAAACTAGGGGAGGCTGCCCTGTGGCACGGGGCTCTGCGCCATTCCCAGGGGGTCACGCAGCATCTGCACCAGGGTGGGGACGTTCTGCAGTGCAGCGGCTGCCGGAGGATGCTACACAGGGTTGGGATGCTGTGAGGAGGGTAGCATGGACCCCTCCTTCCCAGGATGGGTCAGTAAGGTGTCACCCAGACCCTGGGGGGCTAAGCAATATGCCGCCTGCTGCCCCAGGGAAGATACACAAATAAATCTACCCCTCTCGACCTGGCTCCATATAAAGAGGGGTGATGGCTCCAGCGGGCAGGGGGGAGCAACCCCAACGAGGGCACTCCGTGCTCCCTTGAAGCATGTGCTGAGGAACCAGCTCAATTTCAGAGGAAGGACAGCAAGGTCCTGGCTGGGGAAATGGGCTCCCAGAAGACAATTTGCTTAATTGCGGGAAAAGCCTGGAGATGTGTGCTCCAGAAACAAGGCCTGGGATCCCCCCACCCCACCCCTGGCACTGATGCTGGGGCTGCATCCGCTGT
>NW_009727753.1:0-53505 GCF_000703405.1 Apaloderma vittatum
GGGGAAGGAGGTGACGGTCCCTGCTTGGAGGGAAACGGGGGCCGAGGGAGCCCAGCCGAGAACGGGAAAGAGCGGAACAGGCGCCCCCGTCACAAACAGCCTCCGGCTCCCAGAGAAGACGGTGCAAAGCAAAGAGCCCTTGTCATGTGCATCGCGGCTCCTCGGGCGGGGAAGGGAGGCGTTGGCAGCTCGTCCACCTTGTTCGTACTTTTTCCTAACGAGGAGAATCTGTCCCGTGTCTGTTTCTCTCTTCTTGTTTTCCCAGAGAAAGGGGGCAGAGAGGCTCCTACTGAAGCCAACCGGCTGCGCTGCTGAGCGGGAAACTCTGGACTGATCTCATGGCTTGCTTTTTTTTTTATTTATTTCGTTAACACTTCGTTCTCTCTGAAAATGAACCTTTTGTGAAGCTCTTCTCCTAACTCTCCTTAGCCCTCTTTCCCGCGGTGGCAGCTGTGCAAGGGAAGAAATGGCGTGAAGTGAGTGACTCCGGTATAAAGCATCTGCTTTGCCAAAGTGCCCAGAGAGCAGCACTGTCACTTTAATAATTCCAGGTCAAGGGATTGCTTTCCTCGTTTTCAATCCTCTCTTTTAATACATGAGAGGATCAGAGGGACATTAAAGACCGTAAGGCTGGGTGGCTTGCAGATAATAAAAATGAAAGTGACTGGCCAGTGACTCCTGTTGGGTAAGAGGGTGATATTTGAAGGCTGTTGTCTGGTGAGGAAAAAGGGACCTTTCCAGCCTGCTGTGTAGTCACCTAATGCATAGCTAGCAAAATTCGTTCAAGAAGTGAAAGAACTTGAAAGAGCCACTTTGGATTGTTTTTGTCTTCCTCCTTGTCTGGATTACTTGGGCGTTTTTGTCCTGCAAATAATATGTTTTTCAGCATGTGCAGGTGGAGTATTAAGACAGCTGCCTAGAGATGGACTGTGCCTTAATTGTATTACATGAAATCTTTTAATTTTCAAACTTTGCTGCCAGAAGAGGAGTTATAATAAGGTTTTATATTGCCAAGGAACATTTTCTCCTGTATTTTTATAGATTCAAATGTATTTTAAAGAAATTGAAAACATCTCTTAAAAAAAAATCAAAAAGCTTCTTTTTCCTCCCCATTTTTTTTTAATTTTTGGGAAGCATCGGAAGTCCAATCCAAGAAAAGAGCAAGTACTGCTAGAAATGAAGATTGAAGCTGCCTAAGTGAACTGTAGAAGTGTTTTGCAATAGATAGCCAGTTCCTGACCTCGCAAAGTGTTCCAGTAGCACATCGTTAATACCTGTAAATAAGTGCTTGCAACCAGATTCAGAAGTAGGAGGAAGAATGCCAGTCAAGAAGAAAGGTGGGCAATGAAGCTTCATATCTCATATTGTGTCTTCATTTTGTTAGATCGCTGGTTTCTAGTGCTTAAAATTTCAAATTAAAAGTGTTTTAATGGGGAATGGAAATTGTTTTTCTTTTGCGCTGAAAATGGGAGAAAAATCTGCACTTGCAGTAATAATTTTTGAAAGCGTTTTTATGCCCTGTTGTAAGCCTTGTCATGTCAAATTTGGCCTCAAATAGTTATTTTGTAAAGATCAGCCATCAGAGATCTTGAACAGATACCAAGAGAAAAGCTTGGCGTTTAATTTTGTGAGAAGCCTCTCTTACAAAGGCTAATGAATTTTAAAATCCTAGATTTAGTCTGTTACCTATTCTTTACATGTTTGGCGGATAAACATCAGCAGCAGCAGAAATGAATAACAAAGTTTCAAGGCTAATTTTAAATAAAAGTTACGAGAGTTGTGTTTTGAAGGTGATTTGAATGTGTTTTTTTCAAAAATGTGATTTTAATTTTGATTTCCATGCTTTAATACCATATAGAAGTGCTACCTTTATGACTGTAGTATGGAGCTTTCAAGAAAAGATGACCCTGCCTTAACATTTTGCCCCTTCTCTCCTAAAGTTTGTGATTACAGCAAATATAGAAGCAGCCTTGGAAAATGGGGGTTCCAGTAAGAATTGGGGAATATATGGGGGCAAATTCTCACTCTGAAAACACTGGCAGACCTTAGGTTATTTCTGGTTCACTGCAAATATGATGCTGATTTAAAATTTTAGAATATGCTAATAGAATAAATGCCATGTGAACCTTTTCTGTTCGACTCATCTGTCCAGATGTCCCTGGATCTGATACATCCCTGGATCTGATGATATCCAGATGTGAGGGAAGGAGCAAAAAGTGAATATTACACAAGAGAAACATAGATATAGTCGATGTGTCTATGGATTCTTTTTCCTTGTAGGAGCAACCCTTCAATATTAGTTATAAGTTAAATTTACTCTGTAAATAATGATAAAACCATGTGGATTGCGAGCTGTTTTCGTACAAAAAACAATAAATGGGGTTTTGTGAGGGTATTTGAGCCGCTGACAGCGTAGAAACGTGTTTTCCAAACAAATATCGGAATGGATCGTATTGTCACTCGTGCAATTGCTTACAATTAGGTGTAGTAAAAATGGGACTGTGAGTGGAGGAGTACCCTCCCTTAAAAATTCCTCCTGTTGTATGTAAACGTGTCGCCCTGATGTGCTGGCGAGGCTGACGTTCTCTACCTGTTTACAGAAGGAAGATTAAGACTTGCCTTTTCATATTTACATCTTAATCCCAAATCAGGTGATTTACACTAAAGATGCTGCTGGGCCAGATGTTTGGCTGTAATTTCGGTTTCAAAATGCTGGCTGCAGGATTTTGGGGGGGTGAAATCTTCTGGGCTCCTTTGTGCAAGAAGTTAGACTGGCAGTCACAGCGGTCCCTTCTGGCCTTAAGAAGGGGTGGATTTCCCAGTTGTTTCAAGACAGTCCGGGTCAGTCTTAACGTACATCAGGGCTTTGATTTCTTCTTCTGTCTCATGACGATACGTATTTTGACAATTTTAAAATGTCAACTCAGGAGACCCAAATACCCTCCTTGAAATACTTTAAACTGTCACGTCAGTCAGTGTTGCTGAAGTTGCCAGAGTGAAGGTATTTGAGCCTTAAAAGGATATTGTTGAAAACGCGTTTAAGGGTGTAAATGGCAGGACTGAAAATGTTAGTGGGTCACCAACTTTATTATTATTTTGACTTACTTAATTTGTCTAGTTCATACAATAGACTTTAACTTTCTAAATGTAATTAAAAGCATGCTGGCAACTTGAAACACACTACCATTAAAAAAAAATAATCCCTATTGTTACAAATAATCCCTGTTACTTCTGTGAATATCAGAGAAACTGAGGGGATTTTTCCCTGTTCCCTTCCTCCCTTTATTTTCTCTTTGCCACTGACAGCACTTTGTCTAACCTGTTTCATATTTCTCTTGATGATTGATTTTCTCTTTCTGGTTTTATGAATTTGGGAGTTCATGTCTGCTGTTTTCCCCACCCATTGGAAACCTCAGTGGGATACTCTCTTCTAGGCTGTGCCAAAGTGTGTATTTCAATGGCAGCATTAAAGAGAGGATTAGCCCTGTCCCTTTCAGCACTTTTTTATGTTGTTGCTATTTTGGATTCGATCAAAATTTTCTCCAGAAATCAGTACTGAGACAGAGAAACATGTAAAAACAAGTTTTAAAGCATCCTGATATTTTTCACTGGAAGTTGTTACCAAACGCTGCTTTCTTTGGCACTGGCCGGTTCTGGGTTTTTCTAAAGAAGAGCGAGCAAATGCTTTTTTAGATTTGCCTTTGAAAGAGCTGTCACATTCAGTACCCATCTTCAAATTTAATGTAGCTTCGGACCTAATTTACACTTGACCTTACTGCTTGATATGCTGTTTGCCATCTTGCTTTGAAAAGTCTAGGCCTGCTTAGTGAGGAAAAAACATAGCTCATTTAATAGTAAAAAAAAAAATATGCCTTAGAGGAAGCATTGATTTCTCACGGTTGTGGAAAAAAAGACTTGCTGGTTGTGTTTGTGTCAGTATTAGACTGCCCTTGCCCGATGTGCTAGAGTGAAAAGATTTTTTTTTCTCACTTCATTCTGGAGGGAAATAAGGCTCCACGTTCCCAAGAATATTCACAGGGTTGGCATGCTTACTGTCAGTCTCAGGAATAAAAAAAAGAAAAAATAAACAATGCTGGAGAGAGAGAATGGAGCACCCTGCAGGCGTTGAGTGGTGCTCCCTTTAGATAAGGGGCGAGACATTGTTTGGATTATTGCACTATTGATTTAACAGATGGCTCTTCTCTCTGGCTTTTGCTCGCTCGTCTTTCACCAAAGCACACTTAGAATTTTAAATCAAACCAGACATTTGATTTCAGGTCCAAAATAATTTGTTGGACAGTGCCGTTTAGACGCAATGGGATGGACAAATTTGGGAAGTAAAGGAATTTGTTTTTTTCCCTTACATTTTACTTCGCTTTTGCAAACAGACTCGGATATGTTTGAATGCAACTACTCATAACAGATTTATGGAACTTCTTGAGGTCAGCTTTGCTTCAGATAAAATAGCACTACTATAGGGAAGGAGTGAAGTCAGATTAAGAAGTGAAGTCAGGTTTTTGTGTGTTTTCAGATGTTTTCCCTCCCTCCCAGAGTTACTTAGCTGAGTTGATTTCTGTTAACTGTAAGGGACTGTAATTTAGATCTGCAACTGCATATATTTTGGATTCATCTATGGAACAGTTAAGAGAATACCATGTTACTGTAATTCATTCATGTGTTTCACAGTGATGGAAAGAATTAATTAAATCCACGCTCCTCTGTGATAGAGACCAGATTTCAGTGTTGGAGCCCTGCTTGTGATTTGCATGGAGATGGCAGGAACCCCCACCTCCAGGTGCCTCCACATGTGCTTCTAGACTCGCCCAGGCATTGTGTTTGCACACCCAGCTGTGGCTAGGCAGTAAGAGGTACTTGAGTGTTGGTATTTATACTGCCCTCATCTCCTTTTCCATCTCCGAGAGTGAGAGGAGCTGTGTCTTTAGCCAGCTGAAACCTGTGGGCTGCTATTAATATCATCTTGACTCACTCCACCTTGTAGCCAGTCTATAAAGGTATGCTTCTTCTGTTTGTGGTGGAATAACTTTTTCCGTTATACCATATATAAAGAAATGCTTTCAAGGACATGCTTTATTAGGCACATTGATGTCAAGTATTAAAAGTCAGTCTGATCCCACGTGGACTACTTCTGTGCCCTTCGGAAGAATCTGACAGATATGCTTTATGACACGCTAGATTTTGTAGTGGTAATGCTAACTTTCTGTGCCTGACCTGCTGAAAGGAAGGGGGTCTAAAAACAACACAGCTGGAACTTTTAAAGCAGTCTTCATCAAGCACCAGGCAAAGCCAGCTCCCATTAATCCACTGGAGTTCTTCATGCCCTAAAGCTCTTTAAAACTGGCAACTTTTTTTTTTAGATAACAAAAGTTAAATTTAGGCTCACAACTTTTTGTGCTCAAAAATCTGAGTGAATGTAGCTGTAGGCTCCTTACAACTTATGGCAGGAAATCTCAAATAAATACATGACTAAAGGGCCACGTTTTTCACTACAGGTTCTGTTCAACTACCTCTTGTTTTTTTACAGTGGATTGAGTGGGAGCAGGGCTAAGTTGTAGCTTATGTTTTCAGGCTGTGGAAAGAACACTTTTAGCTTTCCAAGAGTTAAAGAAGTGACAGAAGACTGCTCTCTGAACTTCGACAACGTTCACCATAAAGCTTTGATCTAAAGACATCACTGCTTTTATGACAGTAATCTTTTTTTCCAGCCAGACATTGTTTCTTCTGTGAGAAACAGGGCAATATTTTGCACACAAAGGGACTGTAGGAGCAGGCATTATACAGAGTAAGTCTTTGTTCTGTCAGTGCAGCCTGCGAAGCTGTGTGGGCTCTGGACTGGGGGCAGTGAAATTGATATTCTTTTTCCAGCTCTAGCGTTGTTCTGGGATTTGTCAGATGTTTAATGCAGATCCATCCCGTTTGAGTTGCCTCACCTACATGGGGTGCCCACCCTGTTGGCCTGGAGGGCTACTTTGGTTGGCAGGGACAGATCCCCCTTCAAAGGGCATCGTGACCCACCCGAGGGCAGAATTGTCTTCTTGACAATTGTCACCTTCTCTCTCCCCATAGACCACAGAGGGAGCACAGGGTAACCACACCAACTCACTTGCCTCAGTTAGACAATATTTCAGTCTCTCGTATAAATTTTAGGGGAAAAACCATCTCTTTATCCGAGACGTTTATGAGAGCTGATGTTGTGTGCTCTGTGAGTGCTAGAAATTAACGCCATTCATTATTTTTGTGGGGAAAAAGGTCTTATAAATTATTGCACTGTTAGTCGCCACAAATGGAGGCAACCGTAGCGTTGGTGCAGACCCGAGAGGCAGCTGTGCTGCCGCTCATCCTTTCCTGTTAAGTACACGTCGCACTCAGTGCAAGCAATAGTGTCTTGCATTATTCTTTCTGAATCCTCCGTTCTTTCTGAATTTGTTCCAGATGGTCAAGTTAGATGTCATGGGCTGACCATGGAGAAAAAGCTGATTTTGTAACTGGTGGCCAAATGTCATAAAAGATGATTTTGGAGTCATCGCTGCAGCAAAATGAGAAAAATCTGCCTTACTCAGATTCGCTTATTTTGGTCAGGTCGTACCAGGTTCTTGCTTGTTACAAGTATTTAAGGTCTGTTCCGTTATGGTATCTTCTTCTATTTGTGGTAGAATGAAATAGTGCCATTTATACAAATAAATATCATGTTTCTTCTGTCATATTCATCCCAGAAATAGCCAGCAGAGCTGCCTTGACCTGATGGGACAGTAGTAGCCAACATACTGAATATGTGAAGAAACCATTTGCTTTTTAGTGGCTGTGAGCCAGAGGAGCTTTCGGTGACGTTTCAATTCTTTTCACCAGGGCAAGTTAGTGCAAATGTCCTTAAGTCTGTCTTCACTTCTGGGTTGGAGAGGTTGATGCTTCCTTCACAGCGTATTTATCAGGGGACTAAATCATGCAGAGTTTCCTGGAAATAGGGCATCTGGACAATTTATGGTTTTACAAAGAGAACTCAATGTTTTATTGGTTTATGATGCTCTTCTCTCCCCTGGCTGTATGGTGTATGTCGTATTATTCTCTAGTGGAATAATTCAAATCACCTTCGAGTTTACAGATCTACATATTCAGTTGTTTAAAGCCCAAATTGTGGAATTAATTTACTGTTGTTGCCTGGAGGCACATGTTCTGTTAGCTCAGAGACTCCAGTATAATACAAAGGTTCTTAAATGAAAAATTACAACATGAATGTGAGAAGATGTAAGATGACAATGCATATTTTAGTAATAAATAAAGGTGATTTAATCTCATTCCATTTTTTTTTTTTCATCACTAGAAAGATGTGTTACTGAATTAGAATTGAATTTCAGTGGGTTTTTTTTTAAAATTTCACATTATTTTCTTTCATGTGGTATAATACTTCTTTTAGATGAGTTTGGAAGTTATTTATTGCTGTAGGGACCTCTTTTTGTTAGCTTTATCTCATTCCAGTTTTCACATTCATGTTACTTTTGTTCTTGGATGTTTTCTTGAAGCAAAAAAAATCCCAACAAACTAAACAACACAGCAGCTGCATTAAGTGTATAACTCCTGGTTTTTTGCTCTTGCAACATCAAGTTTGCTAGTTTGTGTGGTGCATACAATTAGATTGTAAGCTCTTCAATGCAGGGCTCTCCAATAATTTTACACTGGTGAGATGTCTGTCAGTTTACATTTACTCTGCTGCATAAATACAAGGATTTCATTTGGCACTACATCGTTTGCAGGGTTCGGGGCTTCGTTTTTCATTCTGTCTTCATATTTGCATTGTTGATTTAATATTAGCCTTTGTACGCCTGGATTTTAACATCGTGACACTTGAAAAGCAGAAACAAGAAGTTCAGGTGAAGCTGCTGACATTTGCAGGGTTCCTGTAGTTTTAGGAGACTCAAGGGCCCCAGAACCTCCTCATTCCAGAGTCTGGGACACGAACAGCCTGTGTAGCCAAGTCACAACCCGTGAGAAAAGATCACTAACGAGCAGGTTCCACGTTACCTTCACCATGGCTGGGAGAAAAAGAGTTTTCTGAAAAGATAGGAGTGGCCCCGGTGGAATGAGCAGCTGGTATCAGCAGTTCCTAAAGTCCTTCTGCGCTCGCTGAAAAGAAGCGATGTGGTAGGAGGAATCCAGGTCCCAGAGTGAGCCACTGATAACGAAGAAGTATGTGGACTCTTCCTTTTTGTGGTAAAGTGTGACACATGAAATGAATGAATTACCTACTAAATCCTAAGTATTTCTGCAGGATTTAATTGTAGTTTGCAGGAAGGGCTGAGTAGAGGAGGGGTATCCATGGGACTGCAAGGGGCAGATATTCCCATCTGGGGACACTCAAGCAGGAGTGCAGCTTGGTTTTCAAGATGCTTTCTGATAAGCGGAAATGCTGAAGAAAAGTTTATGATTTTATGCTGGGCCAACCAATAATTGGTCTTTCTATAGTTGTCCTATTCCTTAGGTAAGTACAGTTAGTCAAGTTTAAAGGAATATATTCAAAACTGGAAAATATCTAAAGGCAGCAGCATAAGAGAATAGATGTATGGTTACATGTAAAATCAAGTGTGAAGATACTTAAAACAGCAAATGTTGCAGCTAATCATCATTGATAACTGAAATTTTTCTTAAGTAACCAGTTTTCTTTACAGTAAATTAGATAAAAAGTCCAGTTCTTAACAAACAAGCAAAAAAGAACCCAAGCACTCTTTTTATTGCCATCGCTTCCCTGGCCATTTTTGCGTGTGTGGTGTTGTGTAAAGCTGACTCTGCTTCTGCGCAGCTCCGTCCACCAGTTGGTGTTCTGGGGCCTTACTGGGTCTTCAGCCGGAGTTTAGACTGTGGTTTAAGATAAATTTAATTCCAGAAGAAAGAATAAGAGGCTTCAGAAATGTAAACCATGTACCAAAAGTTGCATCTTTAGCCTGGGAAAAAGAAGACTGAGCAAGGGAGGGACATGGTCAGTCACACAGTATAGAGGAGACTATGAACAGAATGGTGGGGGTTTGCTTTCCATATTGACATCTGGAGGAGAAGTAGTCATCCCAATTTATAACTAAAAAGATGAAAATTATATATTAGAAAGAAACTAGGCCCTTTAAGCACTGAAATTAGGTAGTGAGGGGGCTTGTGGGCTTTGTTAGGAGGTTACCAGTGCTATTAGGAGGTCACCAGTGCTATTAGGCAGGCGTCTGTGGGATGGGTGTAAGTCTGGATCCTTCTGCACAGGAGGGAGGTGAACTGAAAACCTAAGAGGGCTCCCCAGGGCTCTGTGTCTGTAATTTCTCTTTCTCAGAGATTGCAGCCGACATGTCATAGCGTAACTCACGCCCTTCACAGCAACCTGACTTGCAGAATGTTTAGCACAATCAGTATTCTGTGACAAGAGACTGCTGTGCAACTTCTGCCCTTTGGTGGCTGCCTTTGGCACCGGCTGTTTGTGCACCTGTGTGTTAACCGTGGTGCAGGGCTGCCTGTCCTCCTTACTCTAGTCCAGGTGCCCTTGTGCGTTTGGATGCTTGGTTTCCCCTTAATATACCTGAGCATACAATATTGCCTTGTTCTGTGAAATTCGCTGTTGTATTTGCATAGCGCTTCTTCTCACAGAGTATCTGGCCTATTTCTTGTCAGCTCAGAGCGTCAAGGTCTAGAATAACATCGCTTCACGACTGAACTGTTCCTAAATTTGTGTTTTGCAGGAAAGCAGTCTGTGCAGAGAATTCATCACGGCCATGGTAAATTTAGGGATGTACTTTTTACAGAGAGTGAGGGCAACTCAGAATGCAACCTTAACTTTAAATATCATTCCTTGAAAGAGACTCCTCGCTGACCCAAGATTAATCTTCACAGACCATGTGTCAGTGTCCTCTGCATGCTGATCTGGTCCCTAAAGCTGAAACCCCAGAAATAAGCTTCCCTGGTAATCCCTTAAATGATTAAACTCCCCTTTTTCTGTCTATTTGTTTTCCCTAGCAAGACAGAAGATGGGTTAATGTGTCCTGCATACTCTCCAGAGCCGTTATTTTTAACTCTTTTGCTTGTTTGTTGAAAGTGCTCACCACACTGGGTAGCAGTATTCATCACATATATAGTGCCTTATGTTTCCTCAGGGTTGTGTAACCCAACCTGTGTTGCCTTTTCTTGAAAGTTTGTTCAGTCCTGTTGGGGATACGAGGTGCTGAGAGCTTTCTAGTCTGTACAGGGTCTCATATTCCCTGTCTGTTCTCCCTCTGTGCAATCTGCTCAGTGAATTTCCATCTTGTATTAATGTTTATATGTATATATTTTACAATTGTCGTTTGTCTAATAGCTCTCAAGCCTTTTGAAGCGTTGGAGCCTACAGCTTGTGTTTTTCTCAATGAACCTAGTGTATTGTTTCTTCTGTTTCTTTCTAAAATGTAGCTGACTTACACCTCCTCTACTTGTACAGAGCATTACGTATTAAGAGGATTTATTCCCTGGTGTTTGCTGTTGTGTGTGAAGATTAAAAGATAAATGAGTTACTGATCACTTCGGCTTGCATCAGTCCCAAGGCAGGTTGCCGGGAAATTTCTTATAAACCACTACATCCCCTCCCATTGATCAGTAACAACTCATTTTAATCTTCAAAGCTTTCCAGAGCAGAAAATCAAATCGAGAGATCTTAAAATAATTGAGGCTGTGAACAGTGTTTGCTCAGACCTCTGGCTCTTTTGTCAGTGGTCAGTGAACAAAAGTGTGAACTCTCCAAAAGTAAAAGTAGTTTTTGAGATCCTTTTCTTCTGAAGTTGTCAAAGTTCACTGACAAAGCTTGCTTGCTTTCTTTCCTGGTGCTCTGATTGCATTTCTCACTTCTATTTTGGTTGCTCTGTTTTTCCTCCCCCATTCTTCATGCCTTTTCCAGCTTCAGTGCCCTACTTTTACCCAGTTCTTGTTGTCCAAAAGAGCTGGAAAGGGTCTCCTGAAATGTGTTGGTGTGTTCTTCTTCTAAAAGTCACCTGTGCTGCGACTTCTCAAGTCAGAAAATAATCAAAATACCTCTTAGGAAAGGGAGCAGATAAAATGAGAAAAAAAAATCAAAATAAAAAAACCCTCCTCATTTAATCAGCTCACTTAGAGTTAGATCTCAACTAATTTTAAACATATCTCACTGATGAAACAATAATATTTTTTGTTTAGCTCAACATTATTCCATACTGTTGCACCCCAAAAGTCTTTTTGTTCACAAACTCTGATGCTAATGGGAGGAAAGAAATATAAATATGGTCCTAAACTTACCAACAGACTGTTGTAGGCTTGGTGTTCCCTGCTGCCTGATGCTGCCTTGTGCTGGTGTAGGGCACTGTTGACCAGCTGACTGTGATTTCTTGCATGGGCATGGCAGAAGTTTCCAGTTCTTGCTGAGTTTGGAATTATATTTGCTTTTTTCCTGTGTGTCTTCGGAGCTACCTTGCCTCACGGCAGGAGCTGGGTGACAGGATCTGTTTCTTTGTTTTGAATCGTTATCATTCAACACACCCTGCTTTGAGAAGTTTCAAAAATTGATCTTCCTGGAGACAGTTTCAATTAATCTTTTTAGTCAACTCTTTTCCATTATGATTTATTATTTAATTTCATAGAATATTCCTAAATTATCTTCAAATCTAATATATTTAGTTCATCTAAAGGGTAAATGGTTTGAATAATATCTGGGAGATATTTAGGAGAACTGTTTCCTGCATCCTATAGCTGCTCCCGTAGACGTGTTGTGTGAGCTGCCACGTGCAGGCATGGCTGTGTCATCCTCTGTCCCGTATGAAAGCACGGGACATATCAAGGAGTTTTAAATCAACACAACTGTCTCCACACCCATGGAACTGCAGTGCTTCAGCTTTACATGCTGCGGTGAGCGTAGTTACATGAACTCACAATAGTGTGTAAGTGAATCCAACCCTGCCGCCTTCAAGCAAGCGCAGCTCCCGGGCTGTTTATATTTTATTTAGGTAAATAGTTGAGCATTAGCTCTACAGGATCAAACTCATGCACAGGTATTGCAGAGGACACCATGGAGCTCGTCCATCAGTAGTTCTGCAGCCATGTAGCTGTTTAGACCAGTGTAAAATAATGACATTTTTATTTCAAAACATTGATGTGCTTTTCTGTACTCACTTGGTGGTGGTATGTGTGTCCTGCACCATGTAAGCACATAACTCAGTTTTTGCATATGTAGCTCCCATAAGATTTCCAGTCACCTAAACACATCCATGTAATCAAAAGCAGAACACCCACCTGTTCTACTGAAAAAAAAAGAAACTCATTTTTTTCTGTGTCTTCTTGCCTATGTGGAGTTTCAGGGATTCTAAAATGTGCTTGTAAGAAATGAGAGCCTTACCCAGAAGTAAACCAGAAGAGGAGGGGAATCCTTCTGCTTTATGGTACTGGTTAGTGTTGCAAGTGGCACCCAAATCTCAGATATGGACCCTGAGAAGTAGCTAAGGTGGAATTCATTGTGATGTCGCTTTATTGAAGTATGTGATAAATTAATTGCAGAATTTCCTTTATTGCTTTTAAATATTTGTAATTGTGACATTTAACCTTTCATATGTGTAGCTTACATTTTAAGAACAATACTTCAGGAAACTTTTTTTGATTGGTGAGAATTTAGTTTCTCCTGTTGTATAACGCACATTACTCGGTACCTGCTTGTATGAATGACTTTATATCTTCTTGGTAGTATCCCTGGAAAACTTTTTCTCTGTAGGTTATACTGAAGCTACATTTTAAACCAAATATAACTGGGTTTGTATTATCAATGTGTTTTCTATATAATATTACTATTTGTTTCATCAGATTTAAGGGGTTGGTTAGCTCAGTCAGTTGAGCGTGATGCTGACAACGCCGAGGTTGCAGGTTCGATTCCTGTTCAGTCCCCGTGTGTTGCCTGATCTAGTCGAGAGGTGGTGTCCCTGGCGATAGGGAGAATGGATTAAAATGATCCCTGATGTCCCTTCCAGCCTAAACCATTCTGTGATTCTATGATTTATAAATCTGATTTTTTGACTCTGTAGTACAACTTTCTATGTAGGGAGCTTTAAAAATCTACATGACATAAAAGTGTGTCTATGAAGTGTGAAGTCTATAAAGTGTGCATCATTCCCTAATGATCCCATCTAGAATAACAGCTCCCAGGAAAGAATTTGCTTTCTTTTAATTCTTGTATAGATCAATACATTATATTAAGCAGAGACTCATTCTAAAGAAGAAAAATTAAATAATTTCTTCTGTGGCAAAACTTTAGATTGTTTGAGGGAGGAAAAAGTTTTCTAAAGAAATCCAGTAAACAAAATTACTGATCTACAGTATGGTTTCAGTATCACATACCTCTGATGTGTTGCATTGTAGCAATTGTGCATTCCCTGATCAGTAGCACAAACCACAAGCACAGGGACTTGGTCATCTCTCCTGTAAAGACAGACTGAGAGAACTGGGACTGTTTAGTCTTGAAAAAATAAGGCTGAGAGGGGACCTTATTAATGTATACAAATATCTGAGAAGAGGGAGTCAAGAGGAAGGGACCAGTCTCTTTTCGGTGGTGTCCAGTGATAGAACAAGGAATAATGAGTATGAGCTAGAACATAGGAAGCTCCACCTCAACATGAGGAGAAACTTCTTTACTGGAAGAGTTATGGAGCACTGGCACAGGCTGCCCAGAGAGGGTGTGGAATCTCTCCAGAGAGGTAGTAGAGTCTCATCTGGAGACTTTCAAAACCCTCCTGGATGCGTTCCTGTGTGGCTGCCCTGGGTGATCCTCCTCTGGCAAGGGGGTTGGACTAGATGATCTCTAGAGGTCCCTTCCAACCCCTGACATTCTGTGGTTCCATGACTCCGAATCAGTTAAAAAATTCTGGAGTGGTAAAGCAATAAAAATTACAGAATTGTTACTTAGTGTGTGTTCACTGATAATCTCTTGAATGAGATACTGTAGGACCATAAAGGCTGTTTTATCCTTAAAGATTTTTTCTTATTGTGATATCAAGATATTTTGATTATGATTCATTAATCAAAACAGTAATGCATGTACTGTCCAGAACATTTGTGAGTTTTTGTAGGACGGTGACTTCTGAATGTTTTTTGTCAGAGTCTTCTTTCAAAGCCAATAGGATCAATTTAAAAAGAATGCCATGATATGCAAAGAAACAGTAAGAAATATTAGCACTATGTCCAGCCGACCTCAGGGGGCACAGCTGATACTGACTTTTCAGTGGTTCTCAGTTACCAGACAAAGGACCCACTCAGGATCAACATGGAGGCCCTCAACTTGGGATATCAAATTGTGTGTTCAGTGGATTTGTGGTCTTCCTTGAATATGGGTTTGGTATCAGCACTGAAGAATAGTGGTAACATAGAAAAAATATTTTCTTTAGTTTGAGTTTATGAAATACTCCGACTGTACAGTGAGGGACTTGTTCTGGCTGCTAAAAAATAACTGTATGCTCCATTGGATATTGTGATCCCATATATTCACTGATCCAGTCCACCATGAAAACCACCAGTCTGCCATTCTTCTTGATGAGAAGAGTGTGTGGGAATTCAGCTTCAGAAACTTTGGTTTAATTTGGATGGCAAGAATATGGTTCTTATTTGACTATTGTGCTGTAGTCCAGTCAATTCTTGCAGCCAAATATTATTTAGGCTTTGTAGCTGTCAGACAGCCCCAAAAGGCAAAGTACTGGATGTCCTCATCTGCTTTGGATATAACTGGGAGTTGAAAATGATTATTGTCTTGGAGAGAGTACTTAGTGTTCTTCAGAAATACCATATTATTGTATTATTTTATATTTCCATTTGTTTTGCAGAGGTATGAATGTTGTGTGGTGGTGCTCAACAGGATTACGCCCCATCATGCTAAATACTGTGCAAATCCACATGAAGATCTATTCCCGAGTAATTTATAAACAGTAAAGTTGATCAAAAAGGCTGAAAGTTGCATTTTTGGAAGCCTAATGTAGTGCCAAAATGACTGGAGGTTTGAATAGGCCCCATGGCTTTTCAGGAGTGCTCCTCCCCGACTTGTGGAAATACTTTTGGTCAAGATATATTTCCAGTTGATACCAGTTGATATCAGAACATTGTGGGTGGCTTTCAGAAAAAGCTGGGCAGTCTGGGGTGACTGGATCTCCCAGCACGTGTGACCTATCACAGGTTATTTGGAAAACCGGAGACACTGCAACCGAGTGCAATTGTGTGGGGGGAAAAAAAGCTGCAACTTCATGCAGGAGCTTAGGGAGGGAGTGAAAAGTAATGTATCTTATTAAAGCTAGAGAGGAAGATAATTGCTTGATCTGGGATTTAGCCAGGATTTAGATTTAACACTAGAACTGTGCTCTGTTTCTTGTGGTTCAGTTTGTAAAGTTCAGGACTGCTTTGGTATCACCCAATAGAAGACTTTTTTCATGTTGGTGAATTGAAAATAAAAACCCTGCTCGCACCTCCAAAGGATGCTGTAGCTATTTTTTAAAATCAGAGCTATGCATTTTAGGGAAGGAATGATTGATCAAGGAGAGGACTTCAGCACACCTCGCCAAGTGCCTAAGAAAGAGAGAGTGGCAGAGCATGTCTCTGGTGTGGATTAGGTGTTCAAATCCCATTTTCCTGATTTCTCAGATAGTCCACTTCCAAAATATGTCGTCAGTGCTGAATACTTTGCAGTTGTTTTCCACCATTCTCTCCGACTTTACTTCATTGTAAATAATCTTGTATTCATTGCTTATGCCTGTCTGTACTGTGGGGATGGCGAGCTCCTGATTCCAACCTGTTTTTTAAGTTATTAACTGATCACTTTATTGAGGGCAGCCAGAACTCTCAGTATATAAATAAAAGCAGAGGCATCACAGGTGCGTCAGACAAGATGAGATCACTGGATGGTATGATGGGATTGGGGTTTTCAAGAGCTGATCTGTCTCTCTGTAAATTAGAAGTGGGTCCTAAATGCACTGCAGGCTTTGGGTGAAAACAAGGCACTTGCCTGGCCCTTACGTGCCCCAGGGACAGCTCTCATAGAAACAGGGGGTTCCTCTTGCATGCCCCCTCAAGGTGCTGTTGCTCTGTGAGATCCTTCATTGTATAAAAGTCTCTACCACTATAAAATACTCCCTAATCTTCATATATATACATTTAAATGCCATTCCGTTTCATTCATCATGTTTTTTGTTTCTCTGAAAAAAATGCTTGTGATGAGCCAGCATTTATATGAGGAGAAAGGAAAAAATATTTTATCTTCTTAAATGTTAATCTTTAATGAAATATTTCCTCTTTTTAATTTGAGAATGTTATCAATTTACAGAATACAAGTTGTGTCTCTGTCCCTGCTGTGAACTCATCTAATAGTCACACTACAAAAAGTAGTTTTCTTACAGTTTTTTAGAAAAAAAGAATGATAAAACCAGTTTGTTTTTCCCTTCCAAGCCTTTTTCCAGTATTTTGCTGAGTTTAATATAACTAAAGATCTGAATCTCTCCTGGTAAGGAAGCTTGCACTGAACTCTACTGTGAGAGATTTCAGTTGAGGCACTTGTTTCACTGTAATTGTTAATTTCTGGGGTTTTTTTTTACTACTTGGTAGTCTTATTACAAGCTCGGTGGCAATATAATTACAAAAGTGTGTGCAGATATTTCAGTGTCGTATATGAATGTGTGCAGACGTATTCTGTAAGCTGGTTAGGATGAGGAGAATGAAAGGTGAAGTCTTGATTCTCCATTTTCCTCTATTTTCCTATATGTAAGAAGGTGATGTCTGGATTTCATCCAAAATTATATGTCACTCATGCTCTTGGCAAATGACTACGCAAAGATAATAGCAGCAGGAGGAACAGAGCTCTGTTTCTCTGGACTCTTACAGAAAGGCTGGATTGCTACATTTGAGCCAACATATAAATGGAAGTCTGCCATCAAAGTCTCATTTTTACCAAAGAGGTAGATAGCAATTTTGTGTATTGAGGGAAGAGAAGTGAAACAAGCACTCTCTTGGACACCTGCCTTTCAGATACACATTCGCTATTCAGAGAACAGAGAACCGAGTGCTGCAGATGCGAACACTTTTCATGTCTTCTCTGAATATGTTTTAAGGCCAGTTTTCCTGCATGGATGTCCATAATGGTTATTGTCTATCATTTTGTAGCATTTGCAAATTGTAATTTGGTCCAAACCCCGTAGCTTCCAGCTGGTTTGGGTAAATGAAAGTTGAACACTTGCAGATGCCATTCAAAAGATCGTTTTCCCTTTGCAGGGAGGACACGCAATAATCTTCCTATTTTGGTGTTAGTTTTGCCCCTGTTACTTATGGCAAACAGCTACCGACAGAATGCAACAACATTTGTCATAAATGTTCCTTATGTGTGCGAACAATGCCTTTAGAGATGTGAAGTTAATATTCTGGCATTTAAATACTTTCCACAGCCAATAAAAAACTTCTTTTGTACTTGTTTGTTTTTAGATACTGACCGAGCTCTAGTGCTGCTGGAAGAATATTGTAAAAAACTAAGGAAGCCAGAAGAGCAACAACTGAAAAAAGCCATCAGAAAGGTGATGGGCATCTTTAAAAGCAGCTTGTTTCAGGCACTTCTAGGTAGGTACTAATATTTCATACTAAATGTATGCTCTCAAAGGCCAGAGCTAGGTCAGACCTAGTCGCTTTCTTATTGGTCACTATTTAATTTTTGTTTAAAATGGAACAGTGGGTTGAAATGGTCCTTCCAGGTACTCTGTGGGGAAACTCATTGCCCTGGTATTTCAAAGGTATTTTCTTATTTATAGTGAGAGAAAAAGTAAGAAAAAACTCATGCAAGATAAGGCATCCAATGGTTATTCCTAAACCTTGCTGCTTTCCTTTAACGGAAGCTACTGAACTAGGGTAAGATTTAATTATTTACACAAAGTTGAAGATGAAGCCATCTCTGCAAAGGTAATTGGACAAAGTTTCACTGATTTCACTGGCACCAAGTAGCATCTGAAATATTTGTCATTTGCAGTATGTTTTTTTGTGAAAAGTGCCAACCAAAGAAGTGCATATTCAGTTTGAAATGAGTTTCAAACCAGGACAGTCAAGAAAAATGCTCAAAGACACTGAAACTTGGGCAGAATATTCCTACTCATGAGATTTTGCGGTGTTCAAATAGACCTGTTGCTGCAATCGCTCTGTCTTCCATTTACTTGAAGGTCCCCATTTCACCTTGTAAATGATCGTATTTGTCAAAATCCAGCTGTTAGTGTTTTGGAACTTTATATAAAATAACATCTGTAAGTTACTGTATGTGATGTTTTGAAGGTCATGGACATAACTGGTTGCTGTGGCATCCCTGTTGTCCCTTGTGCGGTGCTGTGCCTGTGCTGCCAGTCATGGGAAGTGGTGACTAACTCCGCACCCCCCCTTGCTCTACCTCCCTTTTCCTCTTGCTCTTGTTGTATTGGCCCGTTGGTGTTTTATTCCTTCACAAACATCTGAACATTTTGTGCAGAACTAGTCTGAAGGGTGTTATTTTTCACTCAGATGGTATTTGTGGAAGCCCACGTACCTTCAAGTTATGGTTCTTGGAAGCCAGAGTGCGAATTGTGCTCGTTGCAAAGCTACAGTCAGTAGCAGTTGGGGAAAAATTCTGATTATATGTCATAAAAGTAGAAGTACATCAGTACTGCACTATTACTGTGAAGATGATGGAGGTCCAGGAAGAGTTTCAGTAGTTTCTGTAGCATTTATGAGAAATGTATGTTACTAGTCTCTAACATTTCCTGCAAGTGGAAGTAATTAGTGTCAATGCTATTGTAATTTCTCTCAGCTTCTTTAAAGTGATTAGCTTTGTTTTATAAACCCTATATAAGTTTTAATTGCTGTGTAGTGTTAAAAAAGGAAGTAGATTCACAGCTGAATGGTGTTTGCCAAACAGTTAGAAACAGATTTGAACTAAAGACTGAAAAAAAGATGGGATGTTTCTATGTTCTTTATGAGGATAACTATGGATGTAGAAATATGTTCTGAAGAAACACACAAGTCACCAAAGCAGTACTTTGAAATAATCCTTCAAAGTGTTCTAACAACACGTGCACTTTTTGAGTGGCTGCCTTGCAGCATTTGTTCATCGATAACATATACCAGAAATGAAAAAAGTGATTGTAGCTATATTGAGTCCGAAGAATAAATGAAAAGTTTTGATTGCCACAATACTAGATTGAGGAGTGTGACGTTATACAAGTTAGCATTTTAACTTGTAGCCCTTTAGTTGTATTCTCCTTGTTCTTAAACAGTTCTTTTTTTGTGAAAGAGATTTGGGAATCACAAAACGTTCAAAGTCTCTCGTTATTACACTTGGTTTGCTATCTAGTTGGTTTAGATTCTGGAATAACACAAAAGAGTGACCTCTCATCTGTATTTTAAATGTGGTAGATGATGTTATTACACAATCTATAATGAAGTTCTTGCATAATTGGTATTTCATAAAACCTCACTTCCATGACATCTGTTTTAGCTTCCCCTTATAGTTTCTTCCATTCAGCTATAAATCAGAGCACTACACAAAGAGATACCTAAGGCAGAGCTTCTGGTTTCTTTTTAAGTTCTCTATTGCTAATATTCCTTTGTCTTTTATATTTACAGGATATGTAATGGTCTTGAAAGCATCCATTTCCGAGTGCCTAATCTTAATTAGACTTTATTTTCAGAGTCCAGTTATTCAATGCTTTCCAAAACTTGATCTAATGTACAGCTGTCAGACACTGTTTTTATCCAGAATTGATTGACCTTTTGAATATTTAGGCTCTAACTACTAATGAAAAATGTGATTTTTATTCAAAATCTTTAACCTGGATGCAGGAGTGCGCATTCCTACCAGGTGTAAAGTTAAAATAATTTTATGTGCCAAACTCGGTTTTTGTTCTACAGCTTCAGTAGAGTAGAATTTGATTTCTTTACAAATAAATCCAGCTTTTGTAACCACCCCTGTCCTTTAAGTGTGTTTTCAATTTTTGTTAACTTCCAAAACGCTTAAAAAATCTGTAGGATGTCTTGCATTTAGTATAACAAGAACAGATGAAGAAAAATAATTATAATTAGAGGTGCTTTTCAAATACAGTGTTGTCTAGTTCCTTTTGTTCTCAAATTTATGACTCTGTGATTTGATTCATCCAGCTGGTTTTGAACTTGGGCTCTCAGTACATGCGTGATTGCTTTTAGCTGTGAGGTGTTACATAAGTATTAACTGTTGACTGCTGAACGGGGCAGTGATGTCAGAAAAAGAGGATGCACTATTTTTCATACCTGTGTTCTGCACATGCAAGAAGAGACTACAAAGACGGAAGTAAAAGTTCTGTAAGCAATTTACAAAAGGATTATTGAAGAATTGTCCTTTTACATTTTAATTCGGGTTCAAAAGCGTCTCCTTCTCCCTTCAGGCTGTTCTTGTTTCTTGCTGGCGTAGCCAAGTTAGTTGCATAGAGGCACATTTTCAAAGCGACATGTGGAGCTGCAGTCTCTGGAGCCCCATTTACACCCCAGACATGATGCTTTGAAAATCCAGCCCTAAGAGGAGGGAGGAGGAGAAGCTCTTCAGAAGGAGCGTGCAAAGGGAAGATGTTGACATTGCTTTTCAGTTAGTTCCAAATTATTTGCACCAAGAGGATTGTAGCAATCCTTCTACGCACAGTGAGGAGTTACAGTACTGTTGTAATTATGAGGTCATAAGGATTTTTGTAGAGTCTTTTATAGCTAGACAGTATTAAATTCACAGGGGCCTCTCAAATTGTAGCACATGGTGTTCTGATGCCAACGTTTAATTTTTTTAAACCCAGCAAGGAAAAGGAAATGAATCCTGTGGAAATCCAAACGCCTTGTTTGTTGGGATTGTCACATAATGGGGCATCTTGGAGGCACTGTGCAGATATAAAAAAAGAAAACCATGCAAGAGAGTAGCAGTATTCATTTGGGTATGTCAAAACAACCAAACACTTTTTTTTTGCAGTTCTGTTCTTTATAGAACGTAATCATTTTTTATAATGCAATACATAGTTTAGTGCAATTTACTTCTTAAAACCTCTGCTGTATATTTGCCTAGTCTTCATTTCATTATGAAAAGTGCATGATTTTACGGCTTAGAAGGCCGTTCTGTGGAATGAGAATGGATGAAAGAGGTTTATGTCAGGGTTGTTTGGTTTTTTTTTTTAGATACATCTCCATAAAACATCATTTTGTTTCTAGCAGGAATTAAAGTGCCACAAATAGCTGTAATCATCTTATGCAGTATTAGGTAAAAACTAATCTCAGTAGGTTTTTCTAAAATTCAGATAAACCCTCTCTGCAGTGGATGACGTATTTCCTGAGGACTTTGAAACCATGTCTCATGGTTTTTTCTCATGCTTGCGTAACTTTGCCTGAATTGTAAAATGGCATATTTTCAACTAAAATCTGCATCACCGCCTTTTTTTTTTTTTTTAAATGGTATTGTACCATTTCTGAAAAATAATGTGGATGTTATAAAACCACCTGTCTTAAAAATTGCTGTAGTAAACATTACTGTAAGGATTACCGAAGGTACTGGTCATCTGTACCACAGATGTGTCTATATGTAGAGACTTAGGATGTAATTTTGTGGTTTTAGTAAGAGGGATTTGTTAAACTCCTTACCTCATTCAGCTCCCTTTTAAATAAGCCCTGTTATAACAATCCACTTTAAAAGAGCGATAATGTCATCAGCAAGTCAAAAAGGAAACCAGGTAACTCTTCTGCAAATACAAATTACTCTTCTGTTGAAAGTTTGTGTAAATTAAGTGGCAGTATAACTCAACAGTATTACATTAGTATCTAGAATTCCAGGAATCTAATTATATCTTGCCATACACCATGTTACTGGAGAGTGCTATAGGAGAGGTAGGATATATAAGTGCGACATAAAATACAGCCAGAGCAAGTTCCCCTTTGCTTTAATTATTTTAGGATGTACATATCTATTAAGAATTAACGTAGCCAGTTACAAATGGAAACATTTAGTATGGTAAGCATGAAGCAAGTTAAGAGCTTGGATTCTTATGAATTTGTCTTAGTTTGATTGACTTTGTTGTCTACAAAGTTGTGAGCTGGGGCTGAAAGTCCCCTTGCCCTTAGGGCTATGGTTAAATTTGAATATAGTTTAGATATGAAAGTAACTGAGGAGGAACCTGTGATAGCAGGGATGATGGAATGTGGAAACATGCTTCTGTCACAAAGGGAAAATGCAAAAAAATGAAAAAGGGGAAAGATTTTGATAGATGTAGCCATGCATGTCATCCAAGAATAATAAGAAGCCCCCCCATTTGTAGGCTTCAATGGTGAGAAAATAATTACACTGATGTCCATATATAGAGAAGAGCAATGTAGAGGCCATTAATGGAAAGATAAGGAATTCATGTTGTGTTTAGGAAAAAACCCTTTAAACAGTGACGGAAGGAAATTTGAGACTAGAGGCAAAGGGATGGGCCAGAACTGGGCAACAGATGTGTGGACGGCAGCATAAATGATGAAAAAAGCAGGAGACCTGCAACATGGTCCTCATCTGCAGATGGGGCCTGCACCAATGTAGGTCTTGAAGAAGGATTATAGGTGTCAGAGGAAAAGTCAGGATTGTGCAACGCCTCAGAAATCCAGTGCTCATCATACATGGTAGTGCTGGCCTTCAGTTTTAAAAAATTTATGAAATTTGCACAAAAGGTGTAGAAATAACCTCTAAAATACCACAGGTTCTTACTGTCTGCTTCTGTGACCTGTCTTTAGGAAACACCACAGTCATATTTCCAGGCTTTTCTCCACAACAACCAAGATCTCTTTTGCACTTCTTCCTTCGAGCGAATGTAAGATTTGACACTCGTGGCACCACAGAGAACAAGGCGATGCCAAATTTCACAGGGCTCCTGATAAAGCTGCTGGAGTTGAGGGTATTGATCGACAATCACCTTTCTAAGGCGATGGTGGCTCTTGATAGTACTGATCTTTCTCAGCATCTTTCAGCACGTACTGCTGTGTCAGTGATTCAGGGATGCAAAGGTTATTAAATGAAAGGTTATTACATGGGAAATGTTTCAATAGGAAGACACAACCAGGTGTTTGTTATGTGTTCAGACTTGCCAAGCTCACTCTCGGTAGATGTTTTTATGCATTTGGCAGGCTTAGCTACTTACAGTGCTCCTGATTGTAAGGTCACTGATCTCCTATGTCATTGGTCTCTGGACTTAGTGAGTCGGTTTCTGGTCCTGTCAGGCTGTTTCACCTCCTATAATGACACTGGATTCCTCAGGAGTTAACCCTGTGCCACCAAGCCCGCGTCCAGCCCAGAGACTTTAGGCAATCCCCTCACCCAGGGCCTGAGTCCAGCATTCACAAAATCAAAGCCAAAACTGACATTGTCTTCACTTGTCTTGGATCATGGAGAGATTCTTCCAGATATTTACATTCAGACCTTCCCTGACTGAGAAATAAAAATTCTTCTATAACCGTATCTAAAAATATTGAAAACCTCCCTGGCTATTACAAATGTTGAGGAGCAAAAGAAATGTGCAAAGCCCCTTCAGTGCTCTGCCACGTTTGAGAGACGCTCAAACGACATCTCCGACAATGGGGAAGCCTGTTATTACTCTGCACAGAGTCCTACTTTCCCAAACTGGCATCTTTCTTTGTTGCAGCATAAATTACAGCAGCACTGAAATTTAAATTCAAGGGCAGCTTTTGTTTTGCCTGAAGACAGCTGCAGCTGCTTTTATTCTCGAGGTCCAATTATCTTAGTAAGCAAATTTGCGCTTTCTCTCAAAAGAGCTAAAGGTAGCAGTGCTAGATCTTCAGGACTGCTTGAAGCCATGCGATCTCTTTTTTTTTTAAATATTTTACAAGCTGGGGGCTGGATTGCTGCCAGCTTGAGGAACTAACCTTGCAGCAAACGCTTGGTCACACAGAGTGAACCATTTGTTCCCCTCAAAAATGGCAGATCTGATGTAACTGGTTTCCAGTGGATTTTGTCCCACTGCTACTTTTGCTTCCTTGGCAGTGCAATTTCCCCTGCAGTATTACCATTTCTCTCCAGCTCTTCTGACTCTCCCCATCCTATGGGAGATCCTTTGCAGTAGACGAGGTGTCTTCACTTCTATCAAGTTTCATTGACATTGGGCAGAGGGTACAAAAAATTAGCTGGTGAGAGCTGGCAGGTGGATGCACATGCAGGAAGAAGACAAACCTCAGGTAGGAAAATGAGGCTGAAGATTTCCAGGGAGGGGAGTTTCAGAGGTCTGAAATATTACCTGGTCTTTCTTAGTTGTGCCTGTGATGGAGGAGCTGAAATATTTCTGTATCTCTGAAAATCTCAGTATTACCTTTATCTTTGGGACTTCTTGGGTGTTGGAGTGATGCCTTACTGGTTAGAGATGAGGGGCCAGCAGAGCCAGGGCACGATGCTCTCTGTTCTTGCTGGCCAACCTGGAGATGTGAGTAGCCCTCCCAATACAACATCTTAATATTAATGTGTGTCGCGGGTTAGGGCTGGGCTGGCCAGTAACATGGACAGACGCTCTCTAACCCCCTCTTCCCCCCTAAAATGGGAAGGAAAAGGGAATGAAGCAGAAAGACTTTCGGGTTAGAGAATAAAAAACTAGAACAGCTTTAATGAAACAATAATAGAAACAATAGTGGAATGATAAAAGTAAAAAGCTATATACAACTATAGATAATAGCCCGATATCAAACCCATCTCCCTCCCCCAATAGCAATCACCTCTGGTGCTGCAGAGCAGGAGGCACTGGGGCAGCCCCAGGCTCAGCAGCGGTGGGGAGCTGGATACAGGAACTCAGGATCTGGATCAAAAGCAGGAGGTCAGATGGAGCCCTCCCTGGACACCGGCCATTGCAGAGAAGGAGCAAAGAAGGAGGCCAGAAACTCTCGTGATCACTCAATTGATACTAAATATGACGTATATGGGATGGAATACTCTCGTTGGTCACCTGTCCTGTCTATTACCCTCCAGAGGTGCCACCTTTTACTTCCTTGTGACCCCTCTTACTACCGCACCCCCAGCCTGGCACACAAGAGCCATCAGTGGCCTTGGTCACTGTAGGAATAAGTATCAGCAAGAGCCTTTCTGCATCCCAGTCCCAGGCAGTAACTGCAAACATCAGGTGTTATCACTGCCAGTAGCACACACTGTCTGCAAAAACATGCTGCGAACTTCAGAAAGTGCAGCCTTTTAGAAGAGACTGTACTAAAAAGTAAAAATCACTGAACAGGACTGGGTTTTTAGCTAAACCCAGGACATTGTGGTTATTTTCCACCTCGAGTGAAAGAGTCTGTGTGTGAAGTTGTGGAAATCTTGTGTGGGTACCCCAAATCAGTTTGAAAGAATTTAAATATTAAAAGCTTGTGACCTATTGGGAAAGACCTCAACACAAAAGCAAAGCTCTGATACCTCTTATGTTTGTGGGAATTTTGACTGGGATCTCATCCTTGCTGCTGATCTTTTCCTTAAAGAATTGCACAAAAATGTTGGATATGAGTGCCGATGGACTCTGAAAAATTCAGAAGCCCAGCCTAGGTCTCTGTTTGGATTCTCAGCCTATCTGTGTACAAGAAGAAACCGATTACAGCACTGATACAACCTAGGTAATACATAATCACTTGTAATCCTAATGCAACCCTCTGCTCATGTTTTGCTCCCTTTTAACCAATGAATGATGGCATTTACCTCTCAGACAAGGAATTCAAAAGCTTTGTGAACTTTCCTCGTTCAAAATGCAAAAGCTGTGCCTTGGAAACAAACCATTTTTAAGATGAGCTTTTAATATGAGCAATGTCATAATTGTTGAGTGTGTTTGTTTCGATACCCAGCAAGGAATAAAAGCTGTTTTTTGTTCCTGTAGTGTTTTGTTGTTTTTTTTTTTTTTAAGCATGTCTTGGCCATATGGATTCCATGTATAATTAGAATTAATAAAATGCAGTTGCAGCAGCTGTTGCTGTGTGGCTGCTGTCCCAGTGTGAAGCTTTTCTTTCTCTTTGCATTAAATAGGGAAAGCCCTTTATTATTGGTTTGTGATGAGAACTACAGACAAATTGTGAAGAGATGCATTTAGATAATTTGCTTTTATTTTGAATAATGCATTCTCCTTTTCAAGCTGAGGGAGTATGAAAGAACAATGAGAGAGATTTTTTTTTTTTTTGGGTGTTAAAGAAAGACTGGATTTATATCTTGCTAATGTAGTTTGTACATCTACTAATAAAATGGAAGAAAATAATCTGGAGCAAGCTGTTCCATCAGTAATCCCAATGTTTATTTTTGTCTCAAAAATAGAAGAGCTGTTCTCCTTCTCTGGTGTTTTGGTCTGCAGAGTCATTTTAGACTAGACTGATGTGATGTGATTTTTGTTTAGTGAATATAACTTTTAAGAAACTGCAGGCTCATTTTTGAAATCACAGAAACATTTTAGCCCTGGAGAATGTTATACTTTATGTTTTTTCAAAGCTGTTATAAATGAGCCAAATCTATTGCCTGGTGCCACCTCTGTGATTCTTTCTGGAACCCTAGGACTCTTTTTCTCAACCTTGTGTCCAGTGTTGTGGAAGTCAGTGAAAAATGCTGATTTAAGTGCAATTGGGATTGAGCACTAAGTAGTAAGATGCATGAAAGTAAACTGGTTAATCCTACATATATATAATACTTCTATAAATATATAGATGGTAATAGGTAACCATTATATTTATCTCAAACTCCTACTGTAGTTTGCTCAGGTATGAATCTGTACTCGGAGCTCCATTAGGTATTAAAATATATCTTGACAGAAATGCTGTCAGCTGTGTTGTTCATTCCCACTGTGTATTTATTCTGTTGTGTGATCTATTTTCTGCGACTGCATTCGAGCTCTGTCACCCTGATCTGCCACTGAGGTAATTACGAGCTCTTTGCAAAGACAGCTGAATTTCTGTCATTCACTTGTTCTTTCCTGTCTCCTTTTTGTCATCATACTTGTGTGGTTTTGAGTTTCTGCTGGCGGAGTTGATTAAAGCACTGTTGTGTAAAATCCCAGGCATTAAACATAGCAAATAGCTTTTAAAATAATTGTTATGTTGCACAGAAATGATGTGGTATTTCAAAACAATGTGAAAAGAAGGGAATTAGGTCCAGAGGTAGGACAGTGCTATAACTGTGGTAGCTTCTGCAAACTGAGTTCAACTCCTGTGCGTCCATACAGTGCGACACTTCTTATTTATTTGATCTCAAACTGTTTTCTTTCAAAAATCCTACTTCAGTCAATGTGCAGAAGGGGCAGGTCTCAGCTCATGAGCAAATGTCTAATCCATTGCTTCCCTATTGCTATTTGCTGTGTGTTATAATCAGTGCTATGGAGGTGTCTCTGAAGCCCTGAGAAAAAGAGGTAGAATTATCTACTTATTTTAGAGGTCTGATTTGAGACACTTCTGACCTGATACATCACCACACACACCACTTTAAATGTCTGACCACAGCTCCAGCTGCAACAAGGAATCATAGAATCATAGAATGGCCTAGGTTGGAAGGGACCTTAGAGATCACTTAATCCAACATCCCTGTCATGGGCAGGGACGGTACCTCTCGAGTATCACTATTCCATCAAGACTGTCTTTACCAACCTAAATAATTCTATCATTTTGGGCACTTAAAACATAAGGATCATTTGATGGGTGATCACTTTGTTAAAATACAGCTGACGTACTGAGATTCTCTGTAGGAGTCAGAGGTAGGATCTAATTCCTGGGGTGACATTAAATGCTATTAAGCTAAAGAACCTTCAAGAGGTCTTATCACTTTCAGCTCCTGAGCTAAATGGTAAAAAGGTTCTCAGGCAGCTTCTCCAGAGCAGGGCCGTTTGGTATACTGAATAAAATGTCAGAGCAGAGAGAAAAATGGTGTGTGGCCATACACTTAAATTGTGGCACTTTCCAAATTTGTAAGTTCACTTTATGACCTTATCAGTGTTTTGGAATTAATTTTACAAGGTGTTTTCCTAGACTTCAAGGAGAGTAAAAAGAGCTTCTCATAGTGAATTCCATTGTTTGCTAAAGTTGCTAACACACATAGAATTGTAGAACGTTAGGGATTGGAAGGGACCTCTACAGATCATCTAGTCCAACCCCCTGCCAGAGCAGAATCACCCAGGGCAGCCACACAGGAACGTGTCCACGTGGGTTTTGAATGTCTCCAGAGAAGGAGACTCCACAACCTCCCTGGGCAGCCTGTGCCAGGGCTCTGTCACCCTCACAGTAAAGAAGTTTCTCCTCATGTTGAGGTGGAGCTTCCTATGTTCTAAAGTAAGGTCAAAATGTTTTAAAGTAAGGTCAAAACTGTTGGACATTTCACACTAGCCTTTGTTACTTGAGATACTGGAGATGCAGACACTACCAAAGTTACCATTTTCTTTCTTTTAGATCTTTTGTCCCAATGTCCCAATACTTGGGTGGCTTAGATTAATTAGATGGATTTCTTCTGCAAAATAACTCTTTTGAAGGCATATTTCTTAGAAGTACTGGTTTTGGGATCACCATCACCATCATTTTCGATGTGCTACTGAGACTAGAAATGTCAGAGCAGATTGTCTTGGAGCAGCTTTGTTCAGAGGACTTGCTTCCAGATCCTGGCTCTGCCATTGTCTCGCTCTGTGCCCTGGGCTGGTCCTCTGCCTCCATGCAGATAGATGGCAATGTGGCTCAAGAGTGCCCTAGTCGCCTTTTCCCACCAAAATTCTTTTTTTTTTAATACACACATATATATATATATATACATTAAAACATACAAATTACATACACTCACAATATTATGTATATATACATGAACCTATGTATACACATAGATGATATAATTTACACATATATATGTACTCATCTATATGAATGCTCCTTTTCATCAGGGAATTTGTTAGGAGATCCACTGTCTTCCCAGAATCCAAGTACCTGCAGGTAGTAGAAGGAATTATTGTGGGGGAGTGTCTTTCAAAACAGATAGTAATTAAATAGCAGGAGAAATCTGACGTAACTGCAGTGAGACGCAGGGCTAGATACAGAGTTGCATTGTGTACTGATAGTTTCTCCCAATTCTTGCTTCTTCTTGAGTTAGTTTTTAATCTCTGATGTTGAACTGCAATGTAGAACTGTAACTTCATTCTTTTTCTTCTTCAACCTCTAAACCCGAAAGACTGTTCTGTTCTTGTTCTTGTCATTATTTCATACCCAGACTGCCTTCTGATGATTTTCCAGTGAGTTTTGGTGTGATAGACTGTATTTCTTATGTTTGTTTACTTGGTTTTTTCCTTATATGCCAGTAATTTATGTTTTAAATTTTGTAAATACAATGTGGGGGAAAAAGTGAATTTGATCTCTTTAAAGTTGAAATAGTCAAACTCTTTCTCTAAATAAAGTTTAGAGTGACATCTTGTGGTTACACTGATTTCAAATATACCTATCTGTTGGTACTTATTTTGTATCTCTGGTTCAAAATGTTATGGATTGCTTAGCAGAAGTGTGTAATACCTTCTGCGTACAACTAGAGCTTTCAGATCAAAGAAAATATTACTATGTGGTGTAAGAGTCCTACACGTATACTTTAGCATGTACTGCATGTAATTTTTCCTGTGAATACCCATGAGTTCCCAGTGTTTTGAACTTCAATTCAAGATGTTTTAATGCTTTTCCATAAAGTTTCAGCTAGCTGTGATACCAAAACAAGCAGGAGCACAACATCTTTCAGCAATGTCTGTTTTATGCTAGTTCAGTACCTGTCCAACGATTTCCTTAGTTTTAGGTAAAGATAAGTATGTCCGTGGATGATTTGTCAACACAGAAATGAGGAAGCCTCTTTAAGATCTGTTTTGCAGTAGTGCATGTGCTCTCTATCTATGGATCAGACTCCGAGGTTCTAGGTGGTGTAAATGCGCCACCACCAAACCTCTACTGAATGCCTGGCACGTGCTTGGACTTCAGTTTTGTCCGGTATATCTAAAAGAAATGCGAATATCTCTTCAACGCAAAGTGGAAATGTAGAATGGTTTCATGCACAGAAGATTGAAGGATTTGGGAAAACACGTCAGATTTGCTTTCTCTGTTGGGAAACCCCCTGCAGACATGTGACCCTACAAAGAGTTATTGTTGGGTCAAGCAAAGTTTGGTACAGCCTCTGTAGATGAAGGTCTGTTCCCATTTCTCAACGCTGAAGAGGAGAAAAATGCTATTAATCTGCAAGGTCAAGTGTTAGCTATATAAAATGGTGATTAATGTTACCAAAGTGCCCGTGTGGCAGGTTGAATACCTGGCTGCAAAATTAACTGTTCAGTAGAAGACACCTGACCTTTCTAAGAAATAAATTCTGTTTAGGGGAACAGATTCATTAATGCACGTCGAATGTGAATCCCTCTACGACTGCTCCGTGGCACAGCGCTCGTAACGTGTAGGCCCAGGTCTGCTGTCATGTTGTGAACGTGGGAGACCTGATTCAGGAAAGGATTCTCTGTTTGTGTAGTTCAGGGTTTTGCTGGTCATATGAGAGTGTCAGCAGTGGATAAATGGTTCATGTGATGTGCTGGCAACATTAAGGATTTTTAGCTTTGTGATAAAGCACACAAGGAACATAAGACCCAAGAAGCCAACTCGATGATCCTAAAAGGACCATCTGGTGACCTCATTTATTAATGTGATGGAAAAATAAAGATGTGATGTTTTCAATTAAGGCGAATGTTTGGCTTGCCTGCCAGAATTGTTTTTGGTTAATAACTAAGTACAAGTTAAGCTGTTAATATAATCCTAATACTGAAGCTGGAGGAGCTGATGTAGATTTGGTATAAAACTAAGTAAATAATTTAGATAGCCTATCAGATTGGGCTAGCTGCATAAATTTGTCAAATGTAGTTTAGGAAAAGCCTGTAAAAATTGTATCTGAAGTGAAAAAAGGGTGTTTAAATGACATATTTACAGGGATAACTCAGATTTTCTTGGCAAAATGCCTCCACCCATTCCAACAGAGACTATTGAAATAGTGTAGAAAGTTTTAGATATAGATAGGTACCAAATAATGCCTGTCTTGTTTAAATGCCCCTGCTTTTTGCCGCACAGGAAACACTTGGTGTTTCATGGTAAAGGAAAGCTGTCTGCTCTTTCTGTTTGGTTTCTGACGCACAGACAGCAACGTCCCTGTTGCAGCTTTTGAATGGCTGCTTGGCAAATTTTGTCCTGTTGTGAATCTGGATCTTCTCTAACAGTTTTCATCTGCCCAAGCGAGAACTTAGTCTTGCTGCTGAGAGAGCTAGATACTAAGGAGATGATGCACTGTGAGACTGTGAAGAGGCTTCCCCACAACGCAGGACGTGATGCTAAGATGACATTGGGAAAATCATAAGTGGTGAATTGTGTGCACTGGCAGGAGACATACTCTGCACCCACCACGAGAAATGAGGCAGAAACCCTGAGCCAGCTGATGACTGTTGCTCATGAGTACTGGGTGTTGAAAACACAGTGTCATCAGTTAGGCAGTGTTTGGGTGGGAGGAATAGCTGTTTGAGGTCTTATTTATTGAATCCTCTGAACTCTAACCAGCTGTTGATATCGTCTTTCAGCAGTATAGAGCCAAAATCATATTCTGCTGTGATCACTTAGGTCCCCTGGCTCATTTTGTCATTATAACTGCAAGATTGTACTAATTCTGCTCCAGATGTTGTGCCGGTGTTCCCCTCTCTGCAGCTCAGAGGTGACAGGGTGATTGCAGGATTCTCCAAGATTATTAATAACCAGAGCATATTTAAATTTAAAATAGAGGTGGCTGAAGGAGAACAAAGTCACCCACAGATTTTGGATGCTGTTGCTCTAAGTAATTGCCTCCTACCCATGTAAATCCTTCTGGGGTTTCTTCTGGATTAAGCATTCCTTACTTCTTTTCTAAAACTCTTCTTTAATATTCATGTGTGTTCTTAAACAACTGCTGCATCGTGCTCAAGAGCGGAAAGGAGAATGCATTTCAGTAGCAAAAAAAGTGATACTTAAACATATCCCTTGCTTACTTCAAAGCAGCAGTATGAGAGTTAGTTAATATTTATCAAATGCACTGAAGTCCTTGGATGAAAGACACTTTGGTTGGGCAAAGCATTATTTGTTTATTTAGAGCTGTTTTACCTGGCTATTTTGACCATTTGCTAAATGCACTTGAGGGTGATCACACAGAATTAGCTGTAGTGCTGACTTGATTTCTCTTTCCATCTTTGAACTGCAGCAGAGTTAGGACAGGCTTTCCAAAGGTATAATAATTGCAGAAATATAGGTGCTCTGAATTAGTTGCACAGCATTTTGCAATAGGCAGTAGTAAAAAAAGGTTGTATTAACACAATGCGGTATAGAGAGACCTTGTTAGATTTTATTATATTTTGTGCTTGGTAATTCATTGTGATTAGAAAGCCTAATTTCTTTTTATCTTATCTTGTAATTATAGCAAGGTGCTTATGAGCAGGAGCTCCAGCTGCTTTTCTGTAGAGTTTCATTAAATGAGGAATTAGAAAACCCTTTTAGACTGTTAATTTTTGCTCATAACACGGGGTGTGTAAAGCATTCTTAAATGCATTTGTTATGTGAGGTTAACATTGTATTTAATGAGTGGATACCTGAATTTGCAAAAAGGACAACCAATCTGAGCGATTTAGATGGTCTTTAGAAGAGTGCCGCTGTGTTTTGAAGACCACACCTTCATAGCCCTCTTCTGGAATAGGGACTATTATTTCATTAAAAAGAACTTCTAGGTCTCTTTGTGTACAGTGCTCCCTAACCCTCTACCTGGCTCCAGTTCAATGTCTCCATCCAACACCCAAGCAGGATCCTATGAGTGTCTGGAGGAGACATCTCATGTCCACGTCTAAATAAGAAGGAAGCCTCCTGAGGAGTCCCATCCTCACAGCGTGGTTCCCAGCTGTCCATGGCCCTGCTGGGACTTTGTTTACAGATTACAAAACCCAGCTGATATGAACAAAGGCTTTAGTGACTGACCCAAGACCTCGGAGGACACTTGTGACTGAACATGGAGCTTAACTGAGGAAGCCAAAGCTTACATCATACCATGCAATCATCTTTTAAGCTGTCAGGCTTGAATTATAATGGAAAGCATTGTTTAACTTCATTCTCTTGGAGAGAATTTAGACCCAGTCAAGGCTTCGTACTTGTTCAGTTTTGTTATCTTTGCTGTGAAGATGGATTAGGATATCCACTTAGAGCAAGAATGGGTCAGAAAATGGCAAGCAGTAATTAGAAATTGGAAAAAAAGTTGGAGAGGATGATGAGCTCTCATTTATCTACAAATTATTAATAAATATGTAGATAAAAATTATTAATAAATATATAGCTCTGTGGTTTTGCACTGTTCCTGATTAATTGATAGTTTTACAAATCTGTTAATTACTGAAATTATTTTTCTTACAGTTTGGACAACTGTGGATGGATCTGCCATCTATGAGATGCTTTGCATGGTACTTGCTCCTAACATGAAAATTGAATTATTATGATTGAATAAACCAGCTTCATGGACTCTACTGTAATAAGGATCAATGTTGTAATATGAATACAAAGTTAAAACCGGATATTTCTGTAATATTCTACTAAAATTGCTATAATCCCTGCCACCCAAGAGTGAGGGTCCACTGATTTTGTTTGGTTCCCAGTCTTCTGTGAGCTGAGCTAGGAGCAGAGGTCAGCCTAGATGACTGTAACCTACAAGTATGTGTTCCACAGGCTAAAAGAAACTGCAGGGTGAGATTCAGTCGACATAGTTTGCACCCGAGTTGGATTGGCCTTCAGAATCGTAGAATCATGATTTTGAATTCCCATTAAAATATTGATATCCTTTAATTATAGAATGTGTTGGGTTGGAAAAGACCTTTAAATATCATCTAGTCCACAGTCCCTGCAGTGAACAGGGACATCTTTAAAGACACCAAGTTGCTCGAAGCTCCATCAATCCTGACCTTGAATGTCTCCACAAATGGAGCCTCCACCACCTCTCTGGGCAACCTGTGCTGGTGTCTCACCACCCTCGTAGTAAAAACCTTCTTCCTAATGCCTAATCTAAATCTATCCTGCTCTAGTTCAAAACCCTTGCCCCTTGTCCTGTTGCTTTGTGCCCTTGTAAGCAATCCCTCCCCAGCTTTCTTGTAGGCCCCCTTGTGGTACCAGAAGGCTGCTGTAAGGTCTCCCACAGCCATCTCTCCTCCAGGCTGAACAACCCCAACTCTCTCATCTTGTCTTTAGAGGAGAGGTGCTCCAGCCCTCTGATCACTTTTGTGGCCTCCTCTGGACCTGCTCCAACAGGTTCATGTCCTTCTTGTGTTGGAGGCTCGACAGCTGGACACAGAACTCCAGATGAGGTCTCACCAAAGCAGAGCAGAGGGGCAGAATCACCTCTCTTGATCTACTGACCATGCTTGTTTTGATGCATCCCAGGATGCGACTGGTTTTCTGGGCTGTGAGTGTGTGTTGTTGGCTCATGTCCTGCTTTTTGTCCACCAACACCCCCAAGTCTCTCTCTGTGGGGCTGCTCTGTATCCCATCATCCCCCAGCCTGTACTGATAATGGGGATTGCCCTGACCTAGGTGCAGGACCTCGCACTTGCCCTTGTTGACCTTCATGAGGTTCACATGGGCCCACTTGTCTAGGTTCCTATGGAGGACATCCCGTCCCTCCGGTATGTCAGCTGCATCACTCAGCTTGATGTCATATATGGGTATAACTCTCTGTAGGTAATAAAAATTGTGGTACCTTTGAAAGTAGGAGATCCTATTTGCCTGAGCTGAGATGTCCTGGCTAGATTGGCTGAATTGTGTACTAAGAATCCAGGCAAAATGGAACAGTAACAACAAGAACAGTGAAAACAACTACTGCTTTAAAACACGCTTTAAGAAAAAAAAAATCCTTTTCTGGGTGGAGCTGACATTGTTTCTGAAACATATGAATATGGAAAGGGTGAGTGTCAGGAGGATGGAGCCAGGATCTTCTCAGTGATGTCCAGTGACAGGGCAAGAGGCAATGAGTACAAGCTGGAGCACAGGAGGTTCCACAAAGAACAGAAAAAACTTTTTCCCTGTGAGGGTGACAGAGCCCTGGCACAGGCTGCCCAGGGAGGTTGTGGAGTCTCCTCTGGAGAAATTCGAAACCCACCTGGATGTGTTCCTGGGTGACCTACTCAGGTGATACTGCTCTGGCAGGGGGGCTGGACTGGATGATCTTTCAAGATCCTTTCAACCCCAAACATTCTGTGATTCTGTGAAATATCCTTATTTTCCTGAGGATGTACTCCCAAAGGAGAAGGAATCATCTTTAGCTGAGAGGCCATACCTAGTTGTGGATGTCTCTAGCTGTGATTTTTTGCACAAATTTCAATATTCCTTACTTAAAAGCTGGAGACATATGAAGCACCAAGCCAAGAAAATGTGTCCTCTGTGTCGTGCAAAGGTTGCATGTGAGTGAGAAGGAGAAAATCTCTCGAAAGCTTTGTCAGCGATTCTCAAGGATTTGGGGAGGTGTCGTGGTGACAAAGTAAGAATCCCAGTTGATACTCGTGTGTGGTGCAAATGTTGCATGTGAGTGAGAAGGAGATCTCTCAAAAGCTTTGTCAGTGATTCTCAGGGATTTGGGGAGGTGTCATGGTGACAAAGTAAGAATCCCAGTTGATACTCCACACAAAATATGAGTATCTTTCATTGACTACTTGTCTGGGACTATAACAATTCTTAGAGTAACATAAGAACAGGACTGTAAATATTAGATAAGAACATCCAGTACTTTAATGAGATAAAGTCACTGCCAGGGCTCTGGGGAAGATAAGGGACAAGTACTGTTGTTTAGCTACATGAAGTGCTTTGTTTATCATGTAAGACTTTTTGGTTTGGGACTCACTGCTGACCACCAGTTTCCCACTGGAGTGCCTTTCTGTTATCTCTTATGTCACTCGTGACCTTTTCTTTCAAGAAAATTTTTTCCTTTTAAAATTGCAGTTAAAGGAGAAAATCAATAGATCCACTTAGTAATTTTTTTTTTAAATAAAAGAGATTGTGAATTAAATATTTTATTCACTACATTTTCACATTTTTCACCTCTGCGGTTGTGGTGGAAGTGCAGAATTTGTGCCTTTTGAGGTGAATCACCTCTTCTTTGACAATACTACTCCTCAGCTCCAGGATGTCAACTGGCTCCTGAGGTACCAGAGTGAGGTTTCCTTCAGCAGTTGCCTACAGAATTTGGGCTTTCCTGGTGTAGCATTAGGTTATATTGTGAAGGTCCCTGTAATAAGGCCATGCAGCTGGAGAACTGCTGGATTTCTCCCTTTGTACCCTGTTTTCTTGCAGGTTGGCTTTACTTCACTAAAGACTTCAACTCCAGTGGCCTCTTGTCACACACTAGATGTATATTTGTGCTTGTAACTCTGTGTATTGATTTTCAGGTAGTGAGGAGATGGATCTCTGGAGAAATAGGGATGGGGTTGTGAGGCACGATACTGTAATAGTGCTGTAATCATGTTATGCCAGGTATATTTTGCATGTAAATGGGGAGTTGGCATTAAATCAAGACAATCCTAAGGGAGCGGAGGGCATCTGGGTGAAAAAAAGGGCCACTCATGAACTTTCACTAAGCAGCATGGGTGTTAAGTGAAGGATTGGAGATGAAGATGCGGGAATGTTAGGACATGTGTACTCAGGTCTCAATGGGATAAATGTATTTTCAAAGTGGATTACAAATTTGAATAGACTTATAAATAACTTGTAATAAGAATTGTGTCAAATTTTTACACCAAGTTTGTGAGATAATAAAGTGCTTCCATCCATCGCTGCTTTTAAGGATAAATAAAAGAATTGCAAGATTTTTCAGTCAAAATTCTTATTCTGCAAGCTTTGCACTCAAATGACTTTAATGTGAAAGTTTCTGGAAGAACATTCCTTTGAAACGGGACTTGTATCATCATGGAAGGCAAACACATACTAAGCTCTGCAAAAGGATAAGAGATATGAATGTTTCTGCATAGAAATTTTTTTTCATAATTCTCAAATGCATTTTTTAGGATTGTCATTCAAATTGTCAACTTCCTCCAGCTTCTTCAGTGCCAGTCCTCATCATCTGTTTGAAAAACAAAAACAGTCATGATGAAAAGGAAAATACTGCAGCCTGAGGTAGTTGCTCTGCCAGACCTCCTCTTTTTGCTGCAAAAGAGCCTCAGAGAATGTTACAGTTCCTCTTCATTGCCTCCCCTGAAAATCACTGGACATGAGAGACATGGTAGTCATCTCTCTCAGGAATATTACCACATATTGCTAAATACTACAGCTGTGTCACAAACTGCATTGCTTTTTCCCAAACAAGAAACTATTTGACAAATGTTGGGCAAAGAGCAAGGTTTTAGGGAGGCCTTCACTAAACAATAGATTTAGGATAATTTTTAGCTAAAACACAATGTTTTGCTATGAAGTACATTTTCCGTAGCGCAACAAAAAGACTTCAGGAATTTACTGTATGGACATTGTATCCTTAAGGGACAGCTTGAGTAAATTTGAAAGTTTGGTGGGTGAATTCACAGCAGAGGGTTATGAGGAATCTCTGTTCCTTCTGAACTGGATAATGTTCTCATAAACCAGCATCCAGTAGAGTGGTGTAGATCTCATATGCAGGCAGTATACACAAGTGCTAGGACTGAGCAGATGGCTCACGAATGCAGAAGAAGCTGCAGTCAGCACATTCTCAGTAGCTCACTTCAAGTACGGTGACATGACAAAGTCACTGCAAGGCAAGCAGAAGTTTGATTTTCCAGCAAGTTAACTAACTCCCCATGTGCACACTCTCCTAAACTGCTCTTTGAGAACACACTGACGGCTGAAATCTATTTGAAAATGTCTTAATTAGTGAATTAACCTGGGAAGAGACATGTTTCCGCACAGGGGAACTCAATCATCTATAGTGTAAAATTGCTAGAATTGTTTCCGACAAGGTTTTGGCTCATTTGACCACAATACTTGCATGCAATTCACAGCCCAGGGATCACTCCCAGTGTCACGTCCTGCTCAGAAGAGGGAGACAAGTGACTTAGATTTATAAATCCCCAAGAGAGTGGACAATGGTGAGATAAATTTCCGGGTCCATACACAAACCTTTATTAATTTCCCACAGTGCATGGATTGGAGTCATGATAATTGGTTAAGTACATAACACATGAAGACGAGCTATATAGTACGACTTAAAGATAACCAGGAAGAGACTAGGTATACAACAAACTACAGCGAGCCATACGCTGTGCCCTGTGTTACTTAATAAAAGGCCTAGATATATAACAAATTACAGCAAGCAGTATAATACTTAATGATTACAAGAAAGAAAGGCTAAGTGTAAAATAAGTAAGCAGTATGATTTACCTTTCATTACTTAATGAGGAAAGGGAAAGAAAGACACAGAGAAAGAGAGAGAGATATCACTGGTTCAGGTTCCTGCGTTGATCCTGCCGATGAGCATTCAAGTCATCTTGTCTCCATTTCTTCTTCTTGCCTTCATTTCTTCTTCTTTTTTCTAACTCATTATCCTCATCCCTCCTTAATTTATACACGCTTTCCTTGGGTCCCTCCTCAGGCTGATCTACGTACTGATGTACCATATGTGTGGAGAGGAGTAAGGCCCTTCATGGGATGTGTGCTCACTTCATGGGTCACGTGTTCACAATAACCCCCATTAGCGTTTGCATGGGTGTCACCCGTTATATGCATTTTGCCAATAATGAAGAAAAGACCACTTGTTGGTTGACTGTTCGCAGGGGATGAAGCTGAGGCAAGGCTGTCCTACCTTCACAAGGCTCCCTCCTTCACTCACATCTTATCTCAACTGGTTCAGGGATTTCAGCAACCGTGGCATGCCAAGGCTGTTGGAGACGTCTGGTTTCTGTCTAGCCTTATCTGCTCTTTACACCCCTCTCCCACATTTCATTTCTCACTAGCAGTTCGCTGCACCCATAAACCAGCGTATGTGTCTGCTCTGTTCTGGAGGCTAAAAGAGTTGTAAAGTATGAATCGAAGCTCAGGGCTAGAAGTTGGTTCCAATTTACGTGGCCTGGCTTGTGTACTGAGAGCAGTGGGAAAGCTCACACAAGCATTGACAATATCCCTTCTGGCACTTCAGATGTTGCCGGTTGTCCCCGTTGATTGTATTTAAGTGTATCATCTTTTGTTTAGCCTAGATAATAGGCCTAATAGCAGTCACCCAAAGCCTTGCTCTTACGGCTTCATTTGCTTTTAGTGGATTCAGGTAGTTCCACTGGCCTGTTAGCCTCTATGGACAAATATCCTGTTTTCTGTGAAGAACCCTGTTTAACAGCTAGTCAGTGCATACAAAATAAGGCTCACGTATTCCTAACACCTGCATGAAAATCAAAATATTTGAAAAAATGTTACTCATCTTTGAGAAGGAATGATGGCTCATGGTCTAAGTAGAGCAAAGCCTTGATGCAGCTGAGAAGGGAACTATATCTTGGATTTCATCAAAAGAACTGTGGCCAGCAGATCGAGGGAGATGATTCTACCTCTACAGTCTGCTATGGTGAGACCCCACCAGCAGTATTTTGTCCAGCTCTGGGGTCCTTAATGTAAGAAGGATATGGACCTGCTCAAGACGGTCCAGAGAAGGCCACAAAAATGTTCAGGGGGTTGAAGGACTTCTATGACGACAGGCTGAGAGAGCTGGAGCTTTTCAGCCTGGAGAAGAGAAGGCTCCAGGAAGACTTTATAGCAGCCTTCTAGTACTTAAAGGGGGCTTATAAGAAAGCTGGAGAGAGACTTTTTAGTAGGGCCTGTTGCAATAGGACAAGGGGTAATGGTTTTAAGCTAAAAGAGGTTAGATTTATACTAGATATAAAGAAGAAATGTTTTACGATGAGGATGGAATGGAGGTTGCCCAGAGAGGTGGTCAATGCCCCATCCCCAGAAACATTCAAAATCAGGTTAGATGGGGCTCTGAGCAACCTAATCCAGTTGAAGATGTCCCTGCCCATGGCAGGGTTTGGGCCAGATGACCTTAAAAGGGCCCTTCCAACCCAAACCATTCTATGATTCCATGGTGGGAATGTTGTTCATGTTCACCCTGAGAAAGTTCTCAGGATTGCTCTAGTCTCATTCCCTGAGTTTGTGCAAGCATCTCCTTCACTATCCATCCAGTGGGTGAATAATTTTGACAGCCACTGCTCTTTTCTCATCAAAGAATGTAGTGAATGGCATATTTTTAGAAATGGAACCTCATCTTGACTAAAGTTCTTTCTTCACCACCTTTTCACTATTGTAAAAATCTGTATTTGTCCTAATAATCAAGTCTTTTCTGACTGCATTATCATTGATCCAAGAAACATAAATTATTTCTATTAAACACAAATACTTTCAATAGAGATTTACTGCATACCATCCAGAAGTTCAGCATTCAAATATGCAGCATTTTACAGGTAATTTTAGCATTCTATTACATTTTGATATTTCCTCTGCTTACTTGCTGTGTTGAGAGCAAACATGGCTTTTTCACAGCATCTGCACCACAAGAGAACTTGAATTATTTTAAGGAAGTAAGATCTTCCTGTCCCAAATGGCAGTAAAAGTCCACTTTGTCACAGCAATGTCACAATGATTAATGTTCAAGAGCAAAGCTTTGATTAATGACAGCTGCAGCTTGGATTTCAGTGGTGGTGATTTTGTACCTCCTTCCAGACAGCTGCACACTTATTGCAAGTATCTAACTAGACATATTTATGATGCCAGTTTGGTTAAATAGTCGTTTAAATTAATCATATGGCTACTTGTATAATTTGCATATGCAGCATGTGACTTTATTATGAGAAGTGGGCTTCTAAGAGAAGAATATGCATAATTCAGCTGAGATATTTCGTTAAATTAAGGAGGTCCCTGATTAGGTTCCATAGAAGGGAAGTCCCAGTCTGTAAAGGGTCCTGGGGGGTGAAAGGATGCAATTTTACCTTATTCAGGAGCACAGAATATGATTAACACTACGGAAGTTTTCACATGCCCTTCCAAAATGCTGAGTTTAACATATTTTTGGGTAAGCATGGCAAACCATAAGGCAAATATACTGCCTTTAAAAAGAGCATTTTGCTGTTAAATATCCTCTTGTTTATAAACACGAAAGACTAGTAAGTTGTGCAAGTTTGCAACTCTAAGCGTTAAGCAGGATTCTGTGACAGGTGGGTAGGAGAAAAGCTGCAATGAGACTTCTAAATGACTGATTTCACCTGTAACCGTCACTGTAATCTAATTAAACTGGGGGTTGTGCAGTGATTGTTGGGAACTTGTATTTTGCATATGAGCAAAGCTGCAGGAAAACATCAGCATGATCCATAACCCAAATCTTGGCTATTTTATTGTACAGCTATTCTAACAACTCTAAGTTGGGTGACACGATGTTAAGTTTGTCTTTCTCCACTTCATGTCCAGGTGCATCTCCTGCAAAACTCAAGCTCCCCTCTCCACTTCTCCTCTACCCATCCCTTTAAATATTAGAATTTTAAAGTTATCCAAATGTAAATACTTTGCTATTTTAAAAAAATAAGAGAAAGCAACTTAATAAGGTTGGTTATGCACCTCAGCACATACCAACTAGGCTTCAGGTCTTTGCTGGGCTCCATCCCCTGAGCTTGCCACGGTCTCAGCAAGGAGTCCAGCCCTGCTTGGCATGACCATGCTTGTCCCCTCCTTGCCCCGGGTACTTCTCTCACCATGCACTGTTACATGCAGTATAAATCCCAGTTTACCTTGAGGAAACAGGGTGAGAGTCTGACCCCTTGAAAGGAACCTCTCCTTAATTATTTCTGTGATCATAGTCAGCAGTGTTGCAACACAAAAGGAGAGATTCACAAAGTGAGTTTTGGCTTCAGGATTAATTTCTCACCTGGGTTATTACTGACAGGTAAGGTGCAACGAGCATACAGCTCAAATACTCTTTTTTTTTTGTTCTTAGGGACTGCAGTTGTGAGGGAAGTAAAATCCTACCAGGTGGTGCTAGAGTCTTTGCTGCAGCAACCAAGTAGTTTTTTGAGCTGGATGGAACACCTGACTCCCCCATCAGCAACAGTTTCAAATATATCAGTGACACTTCTCCCTTTTTCCTTCATGCACTATTAAGTGCATTCTCTTCACAGGCTAATGCAGGTGTGTGGTGGTAGTGTCTAAAAAGAAAGTCTGTTAGGAAATATTTTCTTTCCTATTATTTATTGTTCTTTCTATGTGTACAATACACTACACTCCTTAAGACAAGCAATTATTGCAGGTGATGCATCTTTTGGGGGGAGAGTTACTCTCTAGGGTGAGATTTATAGGATATGTATTTTTTCTTGCTTGACAAGGTATGGAAACAGCCAGTAAGACTTGTCACCAGGTGGCACCATTAACCTAAGTTATGCTTCAGCTAGGTGAGTGCAAGGAAGTCCATGTTCAAAAGAAATTTAGTAGAAAAATTGCTCTTTTCACCTTTCTTCAGAGTCTAAGTAAATACACGGCACGGTGAATAGGTCAAATTCTTCTTCTATTCGCTGGCACATTTAAAATTATTTAGTGCAGTTGCAGTTATAATTTGGTGGAGAATCTTCCACACGTGTATGGTAAGTAAAATGCGTGCCTATATTTCTCGGTAAAACACATTTCTGCTTATGTATTTCACAATATACTGCACACCTGGTGCATTGAAAAACATCGTTTTCTCCTAGTGAAATCCCAGAACAGGGAATTCTCATATGGAAATGCTTCTGTCTAAATATTGTTTGAACATTTTCAGGCTATATTCCACAAACCCAAACAACAGAAAATCAATTTTCCTTGCTTTCTGGTGAGTAGCACCATGCCCGCTGCAGAGACGATGGGGCCCGTGGCTGCTGGCTGCTCAGAAAGGGGGGGGATGGCCCCCTCTGTGTCAGAACTGCCGCAGCCTGTGTCTGCTCGTGATTCTTCTCAGCACTGACCGTGTGGCGTAGTTGACCTCTGAAGCAAAGACCAAAACTTTTCCTGCAGCAGACGTTTAAATAGCTCGAGTCAAGACCTTAGAGTTTCTTTTGGTAGGGCTGGATTCCTTTCTAAATGGCTTTTGGTGAATTTTATCAGCTTGATTCCAGGATAGTAACCATCATGGCTATTTTTTTCCCTAAATAATGCTACTAACCTAATGACAGGAGACTGGAGTGACTCTTGGGAAGCAGGAAATTCTTGTTCTTTTTTTGATCCGGTATTAAAGAAACAAACCATCAGCTAGTTCTTTCTGAATATGCTGGCATATTTGAAATGAGCAGTGCTTAACTAGCAACCTCTGAGATTCTTTAAAGCATGGTTGTGAGATGCAACTTGTAGTTCCTACTTAGCTCATAAAAGTAAGCAGGAAAACAGAGGTTTACACTCAGAAAGATTATTTCATTAAGTTTTTATTAGAGTGAAACCATGAAATGGATATTATTCATGTGAAGTGTGAATTATAAGGTCACATTAACACAAAAGGTTGATTGTGCTGGAACATATGCTCTGAGTCAGTGATTTCTGGGGCATTACTAGGGAGGATTGCATTGTATTAAATAGCAAGTCATACTGTAATCTAAGTCATACATATTTTATGTGTTTTCTTGCCTTTTCTTGCTTCTCTGGTCAGCTGTGAAAGTCAATGATTATGCAGTCTTTGTGTCAGCGTCCAGTCCTTGTGTGCATGGTTGAACAGAGGCAGAGGCGTCCCTGTCCTTGGAGATATTAAAAACCTGAGAGGATGCAACTCTGAGGAACCTGATGGAGTTAACCCTGCTTGAGCAGGGAGGTTGGAGTAGGTGCTCTCCAGGGGTGCCTTCCAACTCCCACCACTCCCTGACTCTGTGTCTATCAGAAGAAAGGTCTTGGCAAGCAGAACTTCAGGATTTCTCTAATTAAGTGTGCAAAATGCCCTGTGTGGAAATTGCAGAATTGTTCTCAAGGAGATTCCTTGCTTGTAAAGATAAGAGCAATATTTAAGAGCAGCTGGAATGAACAATTCTCCCCAGATTTGCATTACCTCGCTGGTTTTTACTGACGTTTACCCATTACAACACAAAACAGTGTGAATGCCCATTTATCTTCATTCTCTAACAAAGACGAAAACATACCTGGTTACATAGAGATTAGGAAATGGAAAGGTTCAGCAAAACAACATCTTAAAGAAAGAAATGCCATTAAGCATCTTGCAAAAATATTGTCAGTTATAGAAGATCCGTTATGTGCATACAAACCTGTCTAAGTTTCAGTGTGCTGACTCGGTGGATGTTTTGAATAGCAGCAATAACAGTGTTAGTACCATGATGGTCTAAGGAAGAAAGCGAGGCAGGGTTTGTAGAGAGAGCAAGATCGGGCACGTAAGTTTTTTTTTGACTGAAGAGGGCATTGCCTGGAAGAGTGCCTCTTTAATTCTGATTATATTGGTTTATAATAAAGGCAATCTAGAACAGTGACGTTATCAAACGCATCTCTGGTCCAAAAAATGTTAGGTTTTTTCACTGTTTGAAGGATCCAAATGATGTATCAGGTATCAGAAATATCACTCCTGAGTCATGGTTTTGTACTTGTCTATGTTCTTCCAGTTTCCCTCACTTATAAATGGAGATGTGGACATGGCTGCAAAAGGAAAATGAGTCTGATGCGTAACTGAACTACTTTATCTGCCTTCAGTAGAATCCTCAACACTTTAAAACCTAAATAACATAAATCCTAAACATAATCCTAAGTTCCTTAGCATCATAAAATACACATAATATTTTAACCCATTTCTTTTCACTATTTTCGTGGGCCTCTTAATTTTTATATTTCCTCTTTATTTATGTCTCCATATTTTTTCCCATCTCTCTCTGTGATTTTTGGATTAACGTGATTTGCTTTTTTAAAAAAATTATTACTTTTTTTAATTTCCCGTGGTCAGTAGCAAGTTATTGATTTTGTACAGGAGCATTGTGATTTGCAGCAGGTACCACAAGGGCCCAAATATTTTCTTGAGTGTAATGCTGCAGGCGGGTTCCTGTGCATATGACTGATTCCTTTCCTGACAGCTTTAAATTAATGCTCTTTGCTTGCCTGCGAGCCTTCACTGAGACAGAATTTTTGCACGTGCCCTGATATATCAGGAAAACTGTGGGTAAAGCATATGAAGAAAGCAATTTATCCATCACTGGCAGCCTCGCAGTGCTTGACAATCTTTCAATGGCTGCTCAGGGGGGAACTGTGAAGGTGGGAGTTTAATTAGGCGTGAGTTCAAGTCAAAAGGCTTATATGATCTGTAGACCTCCCATATGCTTTCCAGAAGTATTCCTGCACATGTACAGACAACCTATGAATAGTTTATATCTCTTCTTCTATTTGGGGTTTGCATATAGATTATTATTTATAAGTTACTTGCTTAACATGTAGGAGCACTGACAGGTCGTTGCTTTAACCAAAATGGAGTATATCTGATTTAAACTAACCATAAATTTAATTAGGGGGTTTTCAGGAATCCTGGCCTTGACGAAATTTTTCATGAGTGATTTTTTTCCCCATTTTCTCTTTCTAAAAATAAATCTGCAACAACCCACATTATTTATAAACGACATTTGTATTTGGTAAAGACTGTTGGCTGAAAAAGGATCATAGAATCACAGAGTATCTCATGTTTGAAGGGATCCATAAGGATCAGTGAGTCCAACCGCCTGCTCCTCACAGGACTACTGAGAGCTAAATCATATGACTAAGGGCATAATCTAGATACTCGTTGAACTCTGACAGGCTTGATGTGGTGTCCACTAAAAGACAGAAACATTACAAAGATTTTAAAATTCAAGATTTTCTAAGTATGGCATTTTACTTCCTGATAGAATGTAACTAAATATGTTTTAAAAAATTGTCAACCCTCTAACCCAAAATAACAGAAACATCAATTCTGAAAAAGAAGTGATTTTAAGATCAGATGAAACAGTTGAATTAAGCACAAAATAGATTTTAGCCTGTTTTTCTAAGAAACCAGAGCTTATGAATCTGTATGGGTATGTGCTGATGTGTCTCCTCCTCTCATATCCATGCCGTTTCATAACTTTCAATCGATTTTAACCAATTTAAGCTTAAAAAATAGCGCTCTGAGAGGGGTGCTTCCATTGGCTGGATTTTATAGATGAAGAGCTGAGGTTCAGGAACAGCAGATGTCAAATTTGTTCCGACATTCAGGGTTCTGCACACGTACCTAGGTCATCCAGCAGGATATTCAGAGACTTCCCACCACTTCTACATAAAATTTGAAGTCTACTCTGGCAGGACTAGACCCAATAGTGAAGAAAACCAGCTCGTCTTCAGTCACACCTCTGTGCTGGACCTGCTCCCCACCATGCTGGTGGGAAATGGGAGAACCACTGGGCCATTCTGGTTCTGGTTCCTGTTGTCAGGTTTGTCCTCCTCTCCCTGGTGTGCCCTCCCAGAGCCATTCCCAGCCCAGATATCAACATCAATGTGTCCAACGTTAACACCAATGTTAACTCCCAGGGAAGTGCTGCTTGGTGGTGACTTCGGTCCTGCTTCTGGCAAATCTCTTGGGAAATCGTGTCTCCTCCTTCCCCTCCTTGTGCTAATTAGGGGAGCTTTTATGTGTACTTTTATTTCACATTGTGTACTGGAGAGCAGCATGTTAGAGAGCTGTTTTAACACTGAAATAAAGGCCCTGAAAAGATTTCTATTTCTTTTCTAAATTCCTGTGGGAAAATATAAAGGCATTTTATATATTACTGGACTAGGCAATAGATGACAAATGGTTTCCTATTTGGGGGAATGGAGATTTAAGTACCCCCTTGCTTGCGATGCATGTTACTGACTGAGCTACCAAGTGAATAGCACAGGTTTTTCATTCTGCCTATGATCTAAAATTTGAATTTTCAATCATCTCCTTTGAGTCAACTGCTTCACACTTTCTTCAGGCAAAGTAAAATGCAACAATGCCTGACTCATGATTGTGTACAAAGTCTTTAAAATAGGTGTAAATTATAAATCTACGTATTTTTCTGCTTTGTTTTCCTGGCTATGTATCAGAGATATCCAAGAACTTTCTGGAAGAACAAATCCCTAAAATTTTCACAGGCAGTTCTGTGACTCTAGCATAGAATCGAAGAATCATAGAACAATTCAGGTTGGAAAACACCCTTGGGATCATCGAGTCCAACCATTAACCCTACACTACAAGTTCACGCCTAAACCATATCACCGAACACCACATCTAAACGACACTTGAACACATCCAGGGATGGCAACTCAACCACCTCCCTAGGCAGTCTATTCCGTTGTATCACTGGCTTGCTCCAATTTTTTGATTAAGACTGCAAATTAAATTTGAAATGAGTGGTGGTCACCCACATGATTGCACAAGTATTTTTCCATGGCTATAGTTAAAGGAGCCTATAGTACCATATAAGGCAAAATAGGCAGTCCAGCAGAGGTAGGCTCTAAAGAAGACACACAGAAATGTAGGCATAGAATCATAGGATCATAGGATCATAGAATAGTTTGGTTTGGAAAAGACCTGTAAAGGCCGTCTAGTCCAACCCCCCTGCAGTGATCAGGGACATCTTCAACTAGCTCAGGTTGCTCAGAGCTCCATCAAGCCTGACCTTGAATATCTCCAGGGATAGGGCCTCCACAACTTCTTTGGGCAACCTGTTCCAATGTTTCACCACCCTCATAGTGGTGTTTGGCCACCTTTTCACAAAATCCAGATAAATCTAGGCTTATAAATATGCCAAAGAGCTGCATCTTCCTCGTGGAAGTTAGTCACTGGGTTTGAGTGCTGAGAAATACAATTCCAGCTCAGATACAGTAGGACACAGCTATTTTCAGTGCAACTGCAGAGCACTGACCAAGCACTGAGACAAAAGGCACAAAGTCAGTGTCTGTTCTGCTGGTGGTGTTCCTTGTACTCCTGAAAACTGCCTCCTGGCCTCCTGCAGAAACTGGGCAACCCCTGGGACTTGATTTTCAGAAAACTCCTCTGAATTTGGTTCCTTCTTGTGCCAGCAGATATCCTTGTGACCGAGAAAACAGTTCTGCCATTCTTAAGCTGTTAACCTGTGAGATGGAAAAGCCGACTCGGTGTGTTTGCATAAGTCCACATCTTTACAGCCAGAGGCTGTTTGCTTATGCCCCAGTCAGGATGACTGCTTCTCATCTGGTCTCTACTCTATTTGTTTTTTCTTACTTGGAGCTCTGCTGCAAATTAAAATTTCCGTGAGTTTAACTCTGAATCACTTGAACACACAAACCTTTCTGGGTATAGCTCACAGGGAAGGTCAGCACTATAACTGAAAATAAATTAGCTGGGCATAGGTACCTGTATTTCTGTCTCTGCATGGGTGCAGGCATCGGGCTGGGGAAGGTGGCTGACGTGCTGCCTGGGTAGGACCCAGGGGCTGGTAAACACATTCTATGGAACAAGGTCCTCTCCATCATGGATTTGTTAGCGTAACCCTTACTGTGATGCTGTACTTGCCACAGCGGTAGCAAGCGGATAATTCTATAGAAACTTAGTAACAACAGTCACATCTGTACAGCTGTGGATGCTTTCTGCACATATTGTTTATTTAGTTGCTTTTTTTTTTTCCTCAGACTTTTCTTCCCCCACTGCACTGGTACTCAAGACATTTTATTTGGTCAACACAGACTTATGAAATGAACAGGTTTGTTGTTTGGTTTTTTTTTTTTCCCTATGTGATTAGTTGATTCTAACACTCAAACATGTCATATCCAAAGGAAATATGTCACTTAAGCATCTCTGTTTTTAAACAACCCGTCTTTGGCTAAAATACTGGTGATTCTTCATGAAGAAACCTAGAGGATGAACATAGATATGCAGAACAGAAAAACCCTGGCAAATAAGAGGCAGTATTGCTCTTTTAATTCCTGTTGTCTAATTCTGGACAGTGGTTAGGTTAGGATTTAAGTAAGCCTAAAAGACAGGACAACAGAAAGAAAATAAAATACATCAAAAATTCACTCTTACATTAACGGAACAATACCCTGGAAAGAAAATCCTGCCAACAGTTGCATCTGTGCCTTTTGCAACATGGTGATAAAAAAGCAAAGGAAATAATTTTCAAGAGAGCTTCACAAAGAAAGCAACCAGACATGGAACCATCTCCCACCTTTCACTGCCAGCAGCCATTGCATACGATGTCCTTGGACGCCCAAAAGATTAGGGAGTCTGATCCACCTGGCCCATGTAACAGGGATCAAAGACATTTCTCCATCTACAAACTTGAGCTCATGGTAAGTGCATCCTTTTAATAAGTCGCACAATATTTTTGTAATACACAGTACTAGAGCCTTTTTTTTGTAATTACACTGAAGCACAAAGATGTTTGTGTCCACCAGTTGTTATGAATTTGGTAATTGTAGGAAAGGCTGTAACACAGTGTAAGATACATTTTTGAAGACTGTATTTCATGAAGTGCAAGAGCTGATATTACTTTCTTTTCTTTTTCAGCACTCTCAAAATGAAGAGGACAAAGTGAAAGTTATAGCCTGACAATATTAATAGGGACATCTGGTTCTTGAGGGGGCAAAATTGTGGACCAGTCCTCTCATGTGGCAATGAATTATGAACAACAAAAAAGGTATCATTTAAAATTACTCCATGTTCTCAGTGTGATCAGACAGAACACATGCCAGTGGGAATTTTATATCCAGTTTTTATTTTCATAAATTAGAACTCGATTGAAAAAGCACCAAAAGCAAACCCCACAGATTTAATCTATGACTTGATGGTCTCAATATATTCGCCAATCTGGACGTTTCTTCTGTGGTATTTTTATTCATTTAATCAAATGATAATCTTCATATGGCAAGCACATACATTCCTCATCTCTTGGGGTAAAAGCACTTCTACTCCCAATTACTAAATCTCAGTCACAGTTCATTTACAGCAGAAAGTCAGAAATAAGATGAAGTTTCAGCATCTCAGTGGTCATTCACTCAGGACCAGACTGGGCAGAGAATAAGAACACATTTGGACGGCTGGAAAGGCGCCTGATTGTCAGCTGCAACATGAAAAAGATCACCTCAAAGACCTGAAACCAAACAAGTGTTTTTGCACTTGATTGGTGTGAAATTTGTGTTCATGTTTTGGTCCAGTTCCACAGACATTAAGCAATGATCTACATTTGTGATGGCACATAGTCAAAATCACTCTTAGCCAGCCTTTCTTGAATTCAGATGATTATTACACTGGATCATTAAACTTCTAATTTAACGCTCATTACACCTGAAGAAAGTATTTCTCTCTCTTGGTGCTATGCCTTTTTCTATTTTTCTTAAAATCCTAATAACTATGAAACCTTATGTTCCCCTTAAGTGAAAACAACTGCTTTTAATCTAATGGAAAATGTGTATCAATAATTCTCTCATCTTAAACATATTGTCATCAACACTGTCATAATCTCAGTTGGATTCTCTATTACTGAAGATATTTGACACCCAGATGTTTTCTTCGGAGACCATAGAAAGTGGAGCAGTCTTCACTGGGCTTTTCTTGCTGACTTCTCACGAGATGTCTTACTCTTTATGGCCAGGAAACACTGATCCATGAGATTTCTGCACCAATACTTATCCACAGGCTCTTAGCAGGGTACAGCAGCTGTTTCTTAAGTTCTTGTATATTTTTTTCTGAAGAGTAAGGCTGGCGTTTGCTGTACGTGTCACCATGTAGGCTTATTTATGTCTTTGCTAGTTTCCCATCTGGGTTTCTGCTCAAATGGGGTTGATAAAGGTGGGCATGAACTGAACACACTTCAGAGCACTCCTCATACTTTACCTCTCGATGTAATAGTCTGTCATCATGAAGGGACTTTGTCATTCTTTGCAGAGAAATTAGCTTGTACAAGAGAAGAGTCAAATTGTCAGTAATTAGATGCATCTGTGTGCAGTGGGAAGAATGACATGAAGATTTTGGGGGCTCATGCATTCCTAGGAGGTCATAGGAGCTGGGGAAGAGTCTGAAAATAGGATTGAGATGCACGGAGATGAACATGAGCTGAACATGAGCCAGCAGTGTGCCCAGGGGGCCAAGAAGGCCAACGGCATCCTGGCCTGGATCAGAAATGGTGTGACCAGCAGGAGGAGGGAGGTGATCATGCCCCTGTACTCGGCACTTGTGAGACCTCACCTCGAGTACTGTGTCCAGTTTTGGTCACCACAGTACAAGAAGGACATTGAGGTGCTGGAGCGGGTGCAGAGAAGGGCAACAAGGCTTGTGAGAGGTCTGGAAAACATGACCTATGAAGAGCGGCTGAGGGAGCTGGGTTTGTTTAGTCTGGAGAAAAGGAGGCTGAGAGGAGACCTTATTGCCCTCTACAACTACCTAAAAGGAGGCTGTAGTGAGGCTGGTGCTGGGCTCTTCTCTCTAATTACTAATGACAGGACAAGGGGAAATGGCCTCAAGTTGCGTCAGGGTAAGTTTAGATTGGATATTCGGGGGAAGTTCTTTACTGAATGAGTGGTGAGGCACTGGAACAGGCTGCCCAGGGAGGTGGTGGAGTCACCAACCCTGGAGGTGTTTAAAAAAAAAGTAGATCTAGCACTTGAGGCTATGGTGTAGTGGTTAGGTATGCTGGGGTGAAGGTTGGACTAGATGATCTTCAGAGGTCCCTTCCAACCCCGAACATTCTGTGATTCTGTAATAAGGTTGCAGAGCCTATAGGGACACTCTTACAAGAATCATTTAAGACTCTTCTGGTCTAGCTGTGCTCTGTATTGTCTTTTTACATGTCAAAGAGCCTTCATGCTTGCCGTGTCATTTTAAGTTACTTGTTTCTTTCCTACATCACTTAAGATGCTCCAGCGCCTCAGGTTACATCCTTGGGAAAAGAATACTCCTGTATAAAGTGAAAATAAAACTGGTTACTTAAGACCAAATGGACTTACATATAAACAAATATTTCTACAAACATAAGTGAAGAAATAAACCCAGACTTACTCTTCCTACACAGAGATTAAAGCAGAAAGATCTTTGTCCGCCTTTATCTTGCAGACCTGCTCTAAATGCTTTGCTGATGCACAGCTTCTAAGGAATTCTTTTATCTGTGCAAGTCTTACATTTCAGGTTTACATGCATCAAAGGGAATCTATTCCTGGCAGAAAGCTTATCAGAGCTGATCTTTAGCAAGTCCCTCAAAGGCTCTGAATGGGTTTAATCTTTACCCTCAACATATGTACTTCTTTTCCCCTCATTAAATATAATTTCAGTCATTTAACTAAAATGAGGGGGTCTTAATATCTTAGACCAAGTCTCTTCTGCAGTATACTGGCTATTCAATAGTTCTTTGATTTAATGGAGATCACCTTCTCAGGTGATTCAGTGTTTCCATCCATGCAAGCTTCTATTTTATATTTGATTATATTGTGTTTTGTAGCTGTACATCACAATATAAAATATGCTTACTATAAACATCTAAATGGTGCAGAAGTATGCAGGCCAGTGAGACCACTTAGGATAGTAATTAAATAGTGTAGGTGGAATCATAGATTCTATCATAGTTAGCCTTACTAACTTTATTCTTCTATGTAACAGGCAGGAATAAGATTGGGAGAGATTCCTAGGGAAACACTGCCAGAGTCTTGATGCTTGAAGAAAAATGCCAGGGAATCAGAGAGAAAGCCTGAGGAAAATTAATTCAAAATCAGTGCACTGAGGAGGAGAAGAAAACAAGGCCAAAAAAAAAAATCAGTATAGAACAGTATAGAAAGTGAGGGAGAGAAAAGTGTAAGATTAAAACTTTGAAAAAGAATGTCCAAGGGAAAAAAAGAAATTCATAAGTGAAAGGAAGATGTGAGAATGTGCATAGCATCTCAATTTAGATTATTTGGGTTTTTTTAGATTCTCCTCGTTTTTGTCTGAAAGGAAGCAGAACTTGTCCCAGTAGAGATTGAGAGTGAAGAGAGACTCCACATACGTACGTGTATGAATGGTCTAACTGCCTTTGGATGGGGTGGAATAATGATGGATAGTGAAGGAGAAGAATATTGCCCTGCCATTGTATGAGTTTTATTGGTGACTGATGGATATTTGAAGTCATAATGGCAAGATGAGCTTCATTGTTCCAGATTTCAGATGTCTGCAGTGACCTCCTCTGAGCTGGTTGTCTAAGGGTCCTTTTATGATCAGTGGAAATAAATGACCTCTTTTAAGGTGTGAATCATCGAGTCTCTTCCATCCTCTCAGGATGAGATGAATCCTGTCAGAGAAGACTTTATTCCTCTCCATTGGGTAAAGATTTTATCTAGACCACTAACTCAGATAGAGACCACTACAGTAAAAAAGTCTTTCCTTGCAGTGAGCTGAGTCGCATTAATATGTATTCTGTTTTGCCAAGTGTACAAGAATATTCAGATTTTTCGCTATATTTGTTCTACATTGCCCATGTAAAAAAGGAAGCACTGTATTCCCCTTCCCTGAGACGC